>NC_143167.1:319800-474700 GCF_047325235.1 Durio zibethinus
CATAAATCAAATAAAACCAACAAAATGAGAAATTCAACATATGAGACTTATCACATTACATTTCTTATCATTAAAACATGACCCGATGCGACAAATCTTGTACATAACTAATTTAGAGATATTCATGTTTTCTAAGTTGCAATGATTCCCTTAAAATTTTGGAAAGAGATAAACTTACATTTTCTGAATTGAATTGAATAAAATAGTATACATCAATTTTTTATTTTTTTGCACAATAGAAAAAAGTCCACATCAAATCATTTTTCCCTTCATTGTGTGAATCATGGATAATAAAGTTGGGTTTTCTAAAAAATAGTCAAGATGATCAACTAACTGTCGACATGTAACGCATGCTATCTGCTGCTACTTCATATAATATCGTAACGATTTTGAAATTATCAGACATAAAAAATTTTAAAATAAAAAAAAAAAAGAGAATCGTTACTAATTTTTGTTATAATGTGATTGACTACTCAAAAGTTTATCTTTTTAATAAAATTATAAAAACAGGTTTAAAATTTATCAAAAAGATAAATTTTGATTTATGAAAATCATATTGAGTCCGAGAGTCAGTTACGTGTAGAAAATAATTAGCACCCCATAATGCCCATAAATTGGTACTATTTAATTATGCGCTATTTTCAGTATTTGATGAAATAATTTTGTTTTGATATTTAATAATATAAATTCTCTTTTTTTAAAAAATTAATTTTATCAAAATTCTTTATTTAGGAGTATTGAAAAAATCTCTAAGTTAAAGAATTATTTTAAAATTTTTCAATATCTAGACAAAACTTTAAAAATAATTCTTTTTAACTTATATTTACCACGACATCCCTTGAAAATGAAAATAACATCATTTGCAGAAGATAATTATTGGTGACTCTCCAACATCTAGGCAGAGTATCAAAAATTATTTTTTTCGAAATGTTATTTTTGTTTTATTTTAAAATTGCACATTTCTAAAAGTAAGTAAATTAAAAAACATTTTGTACAAAAAAAGTAAATGATGATACTATCAGGTAGCAAACAAATATGCAAAATGAGTGCAAACAATAACAAATAAATGTAATTAAGCTAATAGGTGTTATGTATAATGATGAAATGCAAACTTGAAACTAGATTCTTAAATATAATTGGACCACCTTGACTCTCAAACATCTAGGCAGAGCTTAGGTACTACTATTTATATTTAATATCCGATTTTATTATTATTCTTATTTATTTATTGACCCTATTATAAATGTAAATTAAGGATTCGTATGAAAAACTTAATGAAATAAAGTTTCTTAAATACCTCATCATTTAGACGGCATTCGAGAACAAATCATTTCATATGAGATTTTCACACGTATCCTTAAAGTTTCAGAATAGATTTAGGGTTTTAGGGGTTTTGGAGTTTGAACGATTTTTTCGGTGATGGTTTAGAGTTGTGTACCAAATTTTGAATTTTTGGATTTGAATTTTGAGGTTTTTGGATTTTATGGTTTGGCATTTTGGATTTTAGGGTTTCAAATTTAGGATTTGGATGTTTAAGGTTTCGATTTTAGAACTTAGAGGGTTTAGGGTTTAGTTTTAGGGTTTATAGGGTTTAGGGTTTAGTTTTATGGTTTAGAGGGTTTAAAGTTTTGATTTCAGGGTTTGAAGGGTTTTGAGTTTGAAGGATTTAAGGTTTAGTTTTGGGGTTTGGAGAATTTAGGGTTTTGGTTTTAAGTTTTCGATTTTAGGGTTTATATTTGTTAATTGAAGAAAATACGAACATCTCTAAAAATCTTCAACATCTAGATAGATTTTCGGAGCAAGTTCGATTTTCATAATTTTTAAACATTAATTAAAAAGTTTTCATATTTATTTTTTTATGAAAATTATTATTATTATTATTATTATTATTATTATTATTATTATTTATCCTTTTTTATACATTTTTTATTTTTTTATAATAATTTCCCAACATCTAGGCGAAATTATTTTTAAAAGTGTATTTTTATTCCCTCCAACATCTAGGTAGGAAAAATAAAAATAAAAAATATTGTTAAATTTTTATTATTTTTTAGATTATTATATTATTATTTTAAGCATTTTTAGTATTTTTATATTTATTATCCTATTTTATTGTTATTTTATTATTATTAAAAACAATCAAATATTTATTCTAATAAATTTAAAAATTTATCATACATAAATATTAAAAAAATAAAACTAAAACTAATAATATAAAAATTAGAAAAAAATTAAAGAAAAATTAAAGAAAAATACTTGAACTGGATTGGTCAATAGTCCAGTTAACATTGGTTCGACCAGTTCAGATGGTTCAGCGGTTTGATCCCGTTAAACCAAATGAGGAGCAGTTCGACGAGCGATTCAGTTAAATCGATTCAGGGCTGGTTGAATGAAGGGTTACCGGGTCGGGTTGTGAGGATCCGGGTCAATGGGCAGATTTCTTTAGTCCAAAACAACATCGTTTTGGGCTTGGCTCTTCTATATAAAAGCAAAAAAAAAAATTTAGCTCACTTTATCTTCTGCTCCAAAAAAAAAAGTTTTTCAGAGCTCTAGAGAGAGCTCCCAGGGGCTCTGTCGATGTTCGGTCACCGACGTCCGTGTCGTCGTGCTGGCCACCGCGCCTACCGTCACCGATGAGCCGCCGTTGGTGGTCCAAAAACATAAAAAAAACTCTCAAAACGCTCACCTCAACTTGATTTTTTCAAATCCGATGTTTGTTTTGCCAAAAACAGCCCCGATTGACATACATTGGGCCTTAAAAGCTTTCGATCTCCTTTTCTTTAAAAAAAAAAATTGACGAAATTTTTTTTTTTTTTTACAGGTGGCTTGGCATTGGGTTCCTCATTATAGGGAAGACTGTGTTTTATTTTTTGTTTTGAGTTTTTTTTTTTTATTTTCTGATAGGTGGAGATAGGGGAGAGCTTAGGTTTGGAGTTTGGGTTTCTGATGTGTGAGGATCTTTGGGTTTTTGGTAGGCAAGGTGTTTGTGTATCCAAAGGTGTGTCCCAAAGCTCTTGGGTGTGTTTGAGCTTAACGTTTAAAGGGATTGGGTGTTTGAAAAATAAGGAGTGATGATGGAGCTACAGTGTTTTAGTGAGGGAACTGAACAGGGGGTGGTAGGATGCGTGGGTGGCTAATGGTGCCGTGCACGGCACACATTGGCACCAACCCTTACCTTTTTTTTTCTTCTTTCATTTGGATTTTTGTGTTTGTTTTTTTTTTAATTTTTTAAATAATTTTTAATTTTAATTAAACTAATAATAATATTATTATTATTAATATTGAATAAAAATAAAAAATAATAGACCTAAACAAAATCGATGTTTATACTTAACAATCAAAGTTAAGCTAAATGGGAAGAAAAAACAAAAGCAGCCCCGAAGCCTTGGCACAATATATAAGATTCCTTGGATCTTCTATATAAATATACATATATATATATATATACATACATTTTTAGCAAATCGAGATCTATTAATAATTTTTAATATAGACGTTGACATAGCAAAAAACCTTGCCCATAATTATGTGCACGATTTTAGTGTATATATATATATATATATAGTATTAAATAACTAAGTATGGTAACATTATTGACCATGATTCCCTCACAAAATATGTTTATTGGGCTAGATGGTGTGATTTTCACAAATCATGTACATAAGAGTCTTATTTTTTTAATTAAAGAGAGATCTAAGTTATACTAATTAAATTTTACATTATTTTAGAACTTCATCTACCAATTAATTTTTAACAAAATTTAACGTTGGATATATATATATATATGTATATATAAAATGCTCACAGCTAATATTTTCTGTTAAATAATCTTGCTCATTCAGGTTCATGAACATCCCTTTCTACTTCTTACCACAATTAAATTCTATAGTTCAAATGGTTGTATTATTAGGCAATCTCTCTTTTGAGAAATGTTAAAAGTATTTAACTTAAGATTTAATTTAGTTGACTAATATAATTATCATTAAAAATAATATTTAATAATTTTAAATTTTAAATTTTAATATTTGCATGCGGCCTATTAAATTAGGAACTCCTTTATACAAAAAATGTTAAAGTGCTCAATAGTTTGATTACTCACTAAAAAAAAATCAATGTTAATTTTTTATCTATTATCTTCATGTCATTTTTATAATAGATAGATATTCAGCAGAGGAGCGGCCTTACGCTAACGTTCTGTCAGAACTTAGCTTGTTCTGCTTAAAAAAAGCATGCGGCATTGCAGTCATATTGAAATTTCTTAATTTAAAGCCAATTTTTGCTGTTGTTTTATATTTATCTTTTTCATAAACCTACGTCTCCTTTGTTTGTTAGTCCATTAACCATATATGTTTTTCTCTCGTTTCAAAAAAAAAAAAAAATTGTTTTCAATTTCTTTCACATGGCTAAACCCTTTGATTCTTCTAGGGCTTAATTGAAGAATTGGGTATCAAAAATCATTTTCTATAAACAATAATAACTTATATCAAAATTTTCACTAAGACAGGTTTTTTTTTTTTTTTTTTTTTTTGTTTCCTTGTTGTCCATGTGCATGGCTAGCTTTATTATTTTGAAATATTTTTATATTTGAGATTATCAAAAGCTAAAAGTATAATATTTTATCAATAAATGATATGATAAATTTATCATAAAATATCAAGATTACAAAGTAGATTGGGCAACGGTCCCTCCCAAACTCGATTGTGACCAACTTGAAACTCAACTTTTGCTAACATATTAACACGTCTCTTGCGTGAAGCAAGATCCAAAATGTCTGAAATCAAACCTCCAATTTTTATGGAACATAAATGCACGTAATCGGTTGTTTAATCTTTCTTTCTTTCTTTTTTTTTAATACATTGGAAGAAGTTTATAAACGGAAAAAGGAGATTTTCTATATTAATTAATTTACTTTAATTTTAACAAAGGTTAGGTAAAATGAATTATGATATATATATATAGTTACATGAATATATTAGTATTAAATTGGCATGAAACCAAAATGGAATTAAAACAATTATTTGACCCTCTAATATGTACCATATTATCCTTAAATTAATGTTGAAAAATAACTAAGAGCTAGCTATCTCATTTTCTACCACTTTTATCTATCTTAACGCTCTGCTAGTATTAGGGATTTTATGCTCGTATCAGTTTGCAGCCAACAATTATATGATTTGTTGGCAAAATATTAAAATTTTTAATGTCAATTATCAAGAGTCTCCTAATATTCTCCAATAATAATAAAAAAAAAAGCTTGTATTAGGACTCTCATGCCAAGATTTTTTGGGTTAAATATATATATATTTTATTATCTAGAGAGCTATTTGTTTAAAGCTTTTCGATATACAATTATTATTATTTAGCTAGATTTTCAAATAATGAACTTTTTATGGTCATTCTCAAAGTTCAATGAAATTGCCCAGAAACGTTATCGATTTGTATAGTTATTGAGACCTTGGACAAAACGTTGTTCATGCATATATAAACCTCGTTGATTTTATGTGCACGTGTGGTCCAATTTTTCTTTGGAATTAAGCAGACTTTGCCTTTGGACCTTTTATATACAAAACAAAACATAAAATGAAAGAAAAAAAAAAAAAAAAAAAAAGAAAACCGACGTTTCATAAATCAAAATTTATATAGTGATATTCGAATTCAGCTTTTTGAGTAAAGATAAAAATAAAATTATTATTAAAACTATATATATATATATATTTATTATATATATTATTAAAACTATATATATATATATTGTTACACGTTTTATTACTTATATATATTAATTTATTAATTTTCTTATATATTCTAATAAAATATATATATATGCAATTTTTTAATTTTATTGGTGAAAATTTTAACCTTTATTAAGTTGAATGAAATAATTTATTATTATTATATACATCAACAATAAAATTTTTAAACTCTACAAATTAATATATTTCAAACATCAATTTAATACTTTTAAGAATTTATTAACTATTATTAAAAATAATATATATGTATGCATGTTTAATAAGACACATGTCAAAATTTGTCAATATATAATTAAGATAATTTTTATATAATATAAGAAAAATAAATTTGAAGTACATGTAGTTGTTAGGTAGCAAAATTGGTCTCTACTATTTTCTTCTCACCTAATTTAACCTGACTGCCGTCTGAAGTAATGCAGGTTAATTGAACTTACTTCATATGGTTGGATAGTTTAAATCCTTCAATTTCAACAAAGCGAGTCTTGAAGAATGCCAAACAGATTTCAAGAAATATAATAAGCTTGTTGGATACATATGACTCCTGAGAGAAGCTTTTCTAATCGGGTCAAGTCAAAAGCTATCTAGAAATGCAACTTGTTAGAGTTATACGTGTGGCTGTGGTTTTTTTTTTTTTTTTTTAATTTTAATGTAGAGATCTAATTTGATTTTATATTTGATTTTTTCAATTATATTGATTGATATGTTTGTCTATTTAATATATTAATTTTTTATATGAATATAATATTTGATTATGATTATAAAATTTTTAAATTTATAATTTGATAAAAAAAGGAAAAATTTTTTATTTTTTTTCTTACATATAACTTCTCCGTATGTTAACTTCTTCTCATTATTATTATTATTATTATTATTATTATTATAATATATTTTACATAAAGAAAGAAAAAAAAACAGAACAAAACAATTTTTGCTGATTAAGCCATGTTAATTTCAACTGCTTCGCAACAATAACTCCAATTACTCTCTTTTTGTGCATAATTAATTTCAGAAGTAAAATTATTTATTGTACATGATGCAATGGAAAACATTTATGTTGTTTGATTGCTTTTTCGAAAATTTACTGTTTTTTTTTTCTTCAAATGTAGCCTTTTTTTTTATTATTAAACTTGTTAGTAAATTCCAAACAATAAAAAATAAAAACTAAAAAGGTAATTAAACCCCCTTTCGCAAAAAGAAAAAAGGTTCTTGGGATTTTGGACCTTAGCACCTTAACACACGTGGCCGGGCAACGTGGCACTGGTCCTGCGAACTTTGGCCCATCTATGGGGAGAGAATGCCTAGGGACAAATTTGCCCCCGTCAAAATAAAAACTATACTATCTAATTATTCATAATTATGGGTCCACAATTTTTTTAAAAAACCTTACAACGCGGATGATGGTCCCCTCCTCACACCTACCATCAAATTTTCTGTATGTTCTTTTATTTAATTTTAATTTTAAGGATTACATTGTATTTTTGGACAATAATATAATTTTTTTGTCAATGAGAATTATAAAAGGATTTGAATTATAAAGCACAATATAGGTATGTAATAAGAGAGGAAAGAGTTTGAAAAATATGTGCGTACACTTACATTACATCGAAAGTAAAAGTACTCATATTGAAAGAAAATTATTTTGATAGCATCGATATTTTACTATAAATTTAGCATTATCATAAGAAAGAAAAAAGTTATTGAAAATGCTAACAAATTACAAATTTTTTTCTCTTTTTTTTACATCACTTTTCATATGTTCTTTTGATAATTACAAGTTGAATTTTCATTTTTTGTATAATTGATTTTTGCTTTAGTTATTTTTTATAAAAGGAAAACAAAAAAAAAACTCACATGTGCCAAATTATTTTTTTTATTAGTCAACATGTGATGTGAGTAAGCAAAGTAAAATATGTGAACATAAAAAAATAAATCATCTTTATTTTATTTAAAATAAAAAAGGAATGCCGGGGGGGGGGGGGGGTAGGTATGAGATTGACTGAACCACCACCTCCGCACACGCACCATCCTCTCAAAGACTCATCTCTTCATTTCTTAGTATAAAAGCCCATCACCCCTCTTCTTTTTCTCAGCTTGACGTTCCCTTCTCCGAGAGAACACCAAGCTTTTAATAAAACACACCCGAAAACAAATATCTCCCTTTTTCTTTCATTTTCGATCTGTTTGTTTTAGAAGGAAACGCTTTCAAGTTTTATTTTTAAAAAAAAATGCAGGCGGTTACTCCTACGCAAAATCTTAATTCTTCTATAATTCGTCCGTCGAAGCCTCGGCTCAACCGGCTGACTCGGTTCGCCGTCCGCTGTGTATACCGCTCTGACTCAGTCCAATTCCCCAATGGAGTCGGTTCAAGCCGCGCAGATTGGCAAAGCTCATGTGCTATTCTCTCTAGCAAAGTCTTTTCTCAGGACCAAGATTCCGGCGATAAATCTAACCCTCCTTCCGCCTCCGACCACCTCGCCGCCGCCGTCAACGGCCATAAAACCTCTATAGATCTCAACCTGGTTCCTATTAACAAAAACAAGAAGCTTCAGCCACCTTCCCAACCTCCTCCACAGAAACCGTTAACTATCACCGACCTGTCTCCTGCTCCTATGCACGGCTCTCAGATGCGAGTGGCCTACCAGGGAGTGCCCGGTGCGTACTCCGAAGCAGCAGCGGGAAAAGCATATCCTAACTGTGAAGCAATCCCCTGTGATCAATTCGAAGTTGCGTTTCAAGCAGTTGAGCTTTGGATTGCCGATCGAGCTGTCTTACCAGTGGAAAACTCACTCGGCGGCTCGATTCATCGGAACTATGATCTCCTCCTACGGCACCGTCTCCACATCGTTGGCGAAGTTCAGCTTCCAGTCCACCACTGCCTCTTGGCTCTCCCAGGAGTCAAGAAAGAGTACCTGACACGTGTCATTTCTCATCCACAAGCCCTCTCCCAGTGTGAACACACGATCACCAAGCTCGGCCTCAACGTCACACGCGAAGCCGTTGATGACACCGCGGGAGCCGCCGAGTACATCGCAACGAACAACCTCCGGGACACGGCCGCCATAGCAAGCGCACGCGCTGCCGAACTCTACGGACTCCAAATTCTCGCCGATGGTATCCAAGACGATTTGGGTAACGTCACGCGCTTCGTTATGTTAGCTCGGGATCCAATTATCCCACGCACGGACCGGCCGTTCAAAACGAGTATAGTTTTCGCGCACGATAAAGGGACGAGTGTGCTTTTTAAAGTTCTATCGGCGTTTGCATTTAGGAATATCAGTTTGACGAAAATCGAGTCGCGGCCGCACCGCAACAGGCCGATACGGTTGGTCGACGACGCGAATGTTGGAACGGCCAAGCATTTCGAGTATATGTTTTACGTGGATTTCGAAGCGTCGATGGCTGAGGTTAGGGCCCAAAACGCGTTGGCTGAGGTACAGGAGTTCACGTCTTTCTTGAGGGTGTTGGGCAGTTACCCAATGGATATGACGCCTTGGTGCCCTTCAAGGGGAGTGTAGCAAAACCCATGGAAATTAAAAAAAAAAAAAAAAAAAAAGAGAATTATTTGCATTAAAAAAAAAGAAATTGGGGAAAATAATTTTAATTTACTTTTTTTTTTATTTGTGTTCTTTTTTTGTTATTACGAGAATTTTTAATTCATCAATGGATTCAACAACAAGCAAAAAAGAATTGTTGTTGAAGTAGATGTTGTTGTTGATGTTGGGTAAATATTTTTATGATAGAGTTTGATCAAGTCCTTCCAAAAAAATGATCTTGTTTTCGTGAGTGTGAATACCATCTCAAGCTCAATGTTTTCTCTCATTTTTCCCTTAATAATCTTTTGTTTTGTATTGTTAATAACGTTAGATGGAATGTTTATTGCCAGTAAAGGTGTTTTTTTTTTTCTTTTATTTTGATAATTTGGAATTTTGAACTTGTAAACACTTCTTTATATATAATTTCTGGTTATCATTTAGGCTATATATCAGTCGAAGTTACAACTAAACTTAGAATGTTTATTTTTTAGTAGCCAGATCAACTTTGAAGTTTGAATCCCTGAACCCTAAACATAAAATCTAAACCTTTTTTTTTTTTTTTCTTGATATTAAGACAAAGCTTCATTGCCCAAAAACCTTAATTCTATCTTAACGGTTATAACATTTCCATTTAATAATTGTGTTGGCTTTGAAAAGCTAATAATAAATAAACTAATCTTTTAGAAAAATTTTCCATGGTACATGAATATTATATATAATATAAAATATCCTAATTTATTTTTCAAAAATTTTCATGGCTATAATATTTGTTATCATTCATTATTCAAAAAGGATTTTGAGGGAAACATGTTAATTTAGATATTGATAATTTTATTATTTGGGCTCATTATTCATTACTATATTGCAATGAGAAGCAATAAAAAAAAAAAACAAAAACTGTTTTTAATATGACGATTAGGATATTTTCAGATTTTTGCACGGACCTACTTATCTTATTATCTAAAGTCTTAATAGAAGCTTCAAATTAATAATTGAAAGAGCTTGAACAATCAGATTAATTTTCATTGTCGATCAATCAAATCACAAGAATTACTGGTTAATTGAATGAAAATTCAATTATATTGATATGATACAATCAAAATTTTTTATTTTTGAATTGCTCTCTATAAAAATCAAATTTTAATTGATAAAAAAATTCTTTTTTTTACTAATTGGATTAATATTTATGTTAAAATAATAAAAAAATTCTTAAAATTCATTACTTTACTTAAATAAATCTTTATATTTTTATTATATCTAAATAAACTCTTAATCTTTAATTTATATTTAAATAAGTCATTAATTTTTAATTTATACTTAAATAAACTTTTAATTTAAATTAATTTTTTAATTTAAAATAAAAACTTATTTAGATAGAAATAAAAAAATAAAAAACTATTTAAATATAATAAAGATATAAAAATTTATTTTAAAAAATAAAATAATCTGAGAATATTTTTAGTATTTTAGCCTAATATTTATTATTGAAATGCAACAATTAAAGAGAAAGAGAAGAGTAGGGGTTTGGTAAGGGTTAACAAAAGAGGGAGATAGTATGATTAGAAGATGAAAAGGGGTGTGGTAGTTGGAGATATGCTATTGCAGAGTAGTTGAAAGCATTACACCGGCTCTTTGCCAAATGCCAATGACGATCCTCTCACCTCCCGCTTACGTACGTCGATATTTCCATTGACTCGTTTACCCTCCTTACTCTTCTTGTTCCTTTTCTTTTTCCTCTTCCACCCACTCCCCACGCCTTTCTTATACGTAGAAATTACATCTTCAAAAGAATATGCCTGAGTACTTTTGTTTTTGTACCACTTCAAATTTATGTAAGCAAATCTAGTACCATAGCGTTTAATAATATAAAAAACATATTTTTAATTTTATATGTACATATGTAGATAAAGTTCATTACACTAACTAACAAAAATAAATGATACGTTTGTAACATTTAATGACTAAATTATAATTTTAATGCAAAGACATTATAAAAAAAATTAATTAAAAGTTTAAATAATACTTAATTCGTATGGATTAAGTTAAAATCATAAAATTTGGTTTTAATCAACAAAAATATATAACATATGACAACACTTCTCAATACGATATTAATCTTTTTGTCAAAAAATAAATAAATTATGTTACATTAAATTTTGGTTTTAATATGTCCTCTACTACTGAACTGTTTCTTAAATGTTCTTACATTAAAAAAATGAAAAAAAAAATCATCTTCACTACTTAAAAAATAGTAATGAAAAATAGTATAAATTTTCATTAATTTATTTAATGATCAATAATGCACATTTATCTAAATTTACGATTAAAATTTAATGATTTCAAATTAAATAAGAAAAAAAATATAAATGATTTACATAAACATTTTTCATAAATTTAACTAAATGTACATTATTAACCTTTAAATAAGATAATGAAAACTTTTACTACTTTAAAAAAAAAAAAAAATCCATTCCTTCCGAAAAAAAAACCAAAATTATTGATAATACACGTGATCAATGATCATTGTCGGGGACCAAATATATAGTAATTAGTTTGTTCAACCAAAATTTTAAAGCCAATTGTTAGAATCTCGAACAAACTTTGTCAGCCTCCAACTCATTAAGTCTCTCCCTCAACACTTAATTACTATATTTTTAAAGTATTTTTAAGGAATAAAGTGCACTTATAATGCTTTTTTTTTTTTTTTTTCAAAATTTAGTGTTGTTTACATAGTATATTTAAAACAAACTAAAGGAATATGAGAAAATGGTATTCAAAATTAGAAATGGGTTCACACTGCCCACCCAACAACTAATAAATGGTCTCAATTGCTGTCTTGACGGTTGACCACAAAACTCACCAACTTTTTTAGAATGCTAAGCTTTTGACCCTTTTTTGGGAAGTTCATCCATCCTTGTCTTTCAATCTTTTTTTTTTTTTTTTTTTTTTTTTCTCTTTCAAGGTTTATTCCTTTGCTTCTTCTTCTTCTTTTTGTTCATCTATCTTTTATTTTAGTCAAATAATTAATTATAAATCCACTCCTTCTTTATTTTCATTTGAGTTTTGGTCTCTTCTTTTCTCTGTCACTTTTAACTGATCCTCATGAAACAACACCCACAGTTTAATATCCAACAACCATTGTGTCATAACAATTATAATTGATCTCATCCTTATAGCCCCCTGATCAATTTCATGAATCATGACTTCATACGGAAATTCTAGAAAAAGTTTCCACCCACCATTGCAAAAATTATTCATTATTTTTCATAATTTTTTTAGTCTATCGAATCAATCTAATAGGGTCTGACTTTCATTATTTTTTTCTTTTACTAATTGTCTACAATTTTTATTGTTTACAAATTCAAAAATAATTAACAACTATTTATACATATATTATATATAAAATTATCAATAACTGAATTCTGATCAGTGGAAGTGAAATCCAATACTTTACTAACTTGATCAAGATTGGTAATTCACAAAGAAAGCAAAGTTTTCCAATTAAATAAAAAAGATTGAGCAGCATTAATTAGTTGCCCCAACTAGATCAAGATTGCATTGCACTCCCTTTGGTTTCAGCAACTTTTTTTCCCACTTATCAATTTGCTCCCCTTTCATCTCCTAATTGCTTTCACATTCACTATATGCTTCATCTTCGGACACAAGAAATTGTTGCAGCAAAGAAATGTTGCCTTACCTAAACTTGATTGCAAAATAATTAAAGAGACTTGATCAAAATTAGTTGATGGGATTTTACCAACCTTCATATATTTTTTGAAAACATTTCTAATTAATGAATTTAATTAGATTGCACGGTGATTGATTAACCAAAGTTTCTCAATCAACTTTGGAATTACAATCTCTAGCCATTTGTTTAAATCTAATAAAACAGTGACATCAGAAATCAAGTAAATTCTCGTTAGTCCTGCTACATATATCCGATTCATCCCAATCTGCTGCATTAAACTCCAAGGCCCAAAATTTTAGCTCTTCCATTTCTGGACTGAAGACAGCAAATGGGGTGTCTTTGGTGATCTACTTGAGGGTTTAATATAGCAGAGGCCCAAACCGAAGCCGAAACCAAAGCAAATAGAAAAAGATAACGTGGGATTTGAACGCACGCCCTTTTGGACCAAAACCTTAGTTTGGCGCCTTAGACCAACTCGGCCATCTCAACAGTAATGTGCTAAAGTTAGAGTAATTAATATAATTATAAATCTCAGGAAGTGGATTTTTATGCCGTCATGTCACTTCAGCTAAAATCCAACAGCTTATTTTAACTTTAGCAAGCACGTTGTATCATGGTGGTAGTAACATTGTTTTGCCATATCTGAACAAAATTTAGTATATTGAATACGAGTTATATATTCACCTTTTGGCAAAAAACTAAAAAGGAAGAAACAGTGAACCAACAAATTAGTTAGCCCAATCCGTGAGGCCAAGCTACCAAACCAATTGGGTGTGAGAGGAGTGCAAACTTCACTACCATTTTGGTTTGCACAGGAGAATCCATTGTCTTGCCTCTTAATACCAGATACAAACAGTAGTTAAAGTACTGATATTCTATCAAACGCTTCTCGTATTCAGTTAGCAGGTCATAAATGAATCTAAAACCAAAGGAGCATTGCTATTCTCCTAATAAGCTATTCCCAAGCGAATATTTTGGAGCTGATGGCAGAATTAGCTCCCATGCATGGGAGATAAAGAGGAGTGTCAGGGAAAAGGGCACAAAAAGGGGGGGGGGGGGGGAAGAAAGGAACCAAAAAGCGCGAAGATGTGAATTGTGAAAGAGGAACTAGGGAGCACCAAAAGTAAAGGGGTTTTAGATTCGCGAGTGAGTACTGACTAGCTACTTTATCTTGATGGAAATGTCAAAGCATTAGAGTGTGGAGTGGAGGCATATTCCCTGTTGCACTAAATGACTTTGCACGAAAGATATACATATTCAAAAGCAAAAGCTAAGCTTAGTGGAACTGTGGGAGAAAGCAAACTACTCCGTCTTACTTTCTGTTTCACTCATTCGTATAGCCACTCACCACCAACCATATATTTATATTCACTTTTCCAATTTCCTCCTTTGTCTCGTCTCTCGTTCCACAATAATATTGAAAACCTTAGGTAAAAAATTCGGATCCTTAGGCCCCCACCTGGACCAGGGTTGGTCAATTCTATTATTCATTGGAGAATTTTGTAGTGGAGTTTGGAAATACACTTACCGTTGTAATGACTAGTAGCAATGAAACTAATATAAAGTTGAAAGTTTTTTTTTTTTGGTTACTGTAACGGCTTCGCTTTTGAAAACTGAACTCTTTCAGGAACGTATATTTTAAAGAGTTGGATTGCCTAGAAGTGGGCCATGCATGGGAATTAAAAAGAAAGGAGCTGGCAAGCGTTAGAAGGCTTAATAGTTAGCATTATTCATGGGACAAGATGTGGTGTTTAAAAGAGACAAAGAAATCCCAGAGACCGAAGGAATCCAACAGGCTGGTAAGTACCACAAAGTCAACTGTGGACCACCTATTCCACTAGTCATATGAAAAATATTTTTTTACTATAAGTACAAATTGGTGGAGAAAACAGCCAAAATTCGTGAGCAAAGACACCAAAATTAGTGGTGAAGTTGCCAAAGCATTGTCAGATTTAAGTTCCACTTCCCATTTTCAAACGGGAGAAATTTTTGGGTTCCTGCTGGTGGCCGATAGAAGTGACCATAGGTGCTTTTTCTTTTTTTGTTTTTTAAATCGAATATGGTTGGCTTTTAGAAAAATCTTAGCCAAGATTTGAGTCCATAAAATAATGGGTTTTTTTTTTTTTTTAAAGCAAGACTCCCGGTCGAGATGGGATAAAAGCGGTAACCCTTATGTTATTGTTTTTTTTTTTTTTTTTTTAAATGGGTGAAGTGATGATATATCGTTAGTTTTAGTGAGATTTTTCATTCAATTTATAAATCATTCATTGACTGTTGAAAAAAAGTCGAATTTAACAAATAAATTATTCAAAAATTATCGCTTCAACGAATGCTGTTGAGTGTTAACAACATTTAATATTTAAAAATTATTTTATTAATTTAATATAATAAATAAATGTTATCATATAATAAATAAATTTTATTATTATATAATAAATAATCCATATTAATATTTTGATTGAATTAAAATTTTAAATATTATAAATAATATTAAAAAATATATAAATAATTTATCAATACATTTTTTAAATAAAACCCCTTCATAATGATTTTTATTATCATCATATTATCATCTATATTTATTTTAAATTTATTGTTTTAATAATTAATTTTACTAATATTATCATTTTAAATCTCATCAAAATTAATCTAATCATTCATTCAAATGAATCCTAACACTAAATCTCAGCTATCTCTTTCTCAAAGTTAGACGAAAGACACCCTCTAAATATAAGTTCCTCAGATGGTCGAAATGGATGATTGATGATATTTGAATTGAGTGTTGAATTATTATTATTATTATTTATTTATTTTGCAAGGAAGCCCAAAATTTAAAGGAGGAATTGGAAAAGAAAATTTTGAAAATTTCAGGTTCTTTTCTATTCTTCCCATGTATGTGAAACTTAAAAACAAAAATTTTCAAAAAAAGAGAGAAAATTCCCTCAGCATTTTAAAAAAGAAAGTGTTTCGATTAATGTGACGGATACGCCTATTCCTTTTGATTGGTTGTTTTCTACTACAACAGGGCATCCAAGAAAGATATTGGTCACTGAGTGCAATGTTAAAAGCAAAACGCATGTCTAAAAATCATGAACCTTTTATACATATATCTGCCCACCACAAAATCTACAAATTTCTTGCAACCAATTACGAAATCTTACACATAACAAAATTTAATGGCAACAACCAATTGTACGGAGAATTTTGAACTAGTAACTGCTGTTTTTGGGTTGCATCATTCTCAATTTCCCTTTTATCTAATGAAGAAGAAAGACCAAAAAAAAAAAAAAAACCCGATTTCTGAGAACTCTTAAAGAAAATAATATTAGCTTAACAATAATAAAATAGTTACATATAAAAAGAGATTGTAATCTTCAAATGTAAAAAAGATTGCAGGTGTTTGACTTAAACTTCATATCTATTAAATATTATTTTTTAAAAATAATTACATGAATTAATCAAATAAAATATAAGATTCAGTTAGATATAATTTTAAGTAATATTTAACATGAAATAATTTAAAATTCATATTTTAATAAATTAAATTTCATTTAATATACACTCAGACTAGTCATATTCAAGGTACCAAGTGCATTAACTGTTTGAATTTTTTTCATAAAATGGTGATTAATCAGTGCACCTGTTTGACAAAAACCTCCAATGAGAATAATCAAGCCAAAATCAAGATATGCCATAACTCATCAATTCTCCAGTAGATCACAGTCGTGGGAAGAGTAGTTTCTTTAGAGACTAGCTACTGTGAGATATTCGATGCAGGGAAATAAAATATTCTTCCCTGAGATGAAACATAAAATTAATTGTCAAATGGGGTATTTCTTTAATTTGTTGACGATGAAGTTGGCTTCAACCCACAGAGATATGTGCAATCATGTTTTTAATATATATATATATATATATATATATATATTTATATATTTATAGCACAGAAAATTAGGTCCTTTATTAAAATTTTATGTCAGTTGTTTTTTTTTTTTAGAAAAAGAAAGCTTTGAAGTGAAATTTTTGAATAAAAATATATATGCTCAAATGTTTAAGTTCATTAATTATTTATAGTTGCAATAGGTTCTCATCTTTTTCAAACATAAGCAAAGACTAAATTGCAATTTTGCTTCACATCAAGCAAGATTGAAGCTAAAGTTTTAATATTCTTACTTCAAAAAAATGCTAAGGAAAAGAATAATATTTGATGCTAATCTTAAAAAAAAAAAAAAGTCTGGGCACATATTATAATTCCAAGTTTAAATCAGGAGAGAGCAAAAGAATTGTTCAAATTTACAAATGTGTTGTTTTAAAAGACTAGCAATATAATGAAAAGAAAAAAAAAAAGATTTAAGAGTAATTAGTACTCCATGTATCATTTTCCAATGCCACTGTCACACAACTAGCCATAAAAGTGTTCATAGGAGTTTAATATTATCATGTTTCCCAATCAAATTTGTCTGGGGCTGGCAGACATGATCTTTCAATTTTCCAGCTCAATTCTCAAGAGAATTTGATCATACATTAATAAACATTTTGTCCTCAAAGAATCCAATCCCAACAATGGCTTTTGATTGGAAAATTTTTAATTCTTCCTGCAAATAATTAAAGATCAAATCTTCCAAAAGAGAAGCAGCATAATCACCATTTTTAGTTTTTAAAGATAACCCATTAAGAGAGGACAAAAGCACTCATCTGACAAACTCTAAAAATGAAGTGGCTCCCCACCATTGTTTCAAAAAAGATTGCACCATCTTTTCCCATGCAAATTAACAAATTCCAGGGCATTACAACCGTGATAGAAAACTTAAATGTGGGAGAATATAAAATTGACTTCATATCCTTGCCTACCACCAAGGAAAATTATCACTTCGAAAAGGGCCAGGTTAGTGACTTTGTTCCGCTGAGGATGGTTGGTTTGCCACTAGTACAGGTTGCTTGCATGTGGATGCAATAACGGTAATGGATTTTGTAGTGTATATTTGGAAATGCCCTTCGTGCTTTGTTTGCTTTACTAAACCAAAATTTTAAAGATTGTTTTTTGCATAAATTTGTGTGGTCTTTTCAAGATGTAAATACCAGACAGTATTATTTTGCCACTTGTCAAAAATTGGTGGTGTGGGCAGCAGCTGTCAGAATGTCCAAAAGTTCACTGTTGACAAATTCAACCACGATTACATTGATTTTTGGAGAGTTCTTGGACTATTCTACGACCACTGTGGCAGACAGTGACTAAAGCTCTTACCTCTCTCTCTCTCTCTCCTCATCATATTGGTGCCATGCGAGCATGGTTTTCAGCCTTTAGGTCCACATCTTGAGGTTTAGTATTGTAAGTTTGTAACTGCCTTATTTGGGTGGGTTATGGCCCAAAGTGATCAGCCTTCATGTGATTTACACTGCTAGAATTTCTTTGCATGTATTTATATACGGCATCTCCCCCTTCCACCATCCCAACTCCCAAAACTTTCAAGCTCTTTCTCTCTCTCTCTCTTTTGTCTCTATTTGTGTCCAAGTTGTGAGCGTACTTCAAGCAAAGTGTGTCAAGCTGAAATCATGAAGCAAGGCTTTCTTTCTGGTGCTCTTCTTTTCTTCCTTCTAATTCTTATTTCCTCTTCCCATTTATCTGCTCGTTTCATAGCAAACAAACAAGGTGGGTACTGTCTCCTTATCCTTATTCACCTTCCTTGGTTTAGCAATCATTAGAACCTAAAGTTGTGCATCTTCTGCAGGAAAAGATCAAGAGGCCGAGCTTAGTAAAATCACTGATATGGAGGACATTGAACTAATGAATGTAAGCTTAAACTACGTCTTTTTAAATCAACTATGGACTCTATCCTATAACAGTGGCTAAATATCTTACTACCATAAAGTAGTAATGTTTTTGTTTTCCAATGCTTAATTTGCAGCAACTAATGGGGGTAGAAGCTTGTGATACTGGAGATGATGGATGCTTGAAGAGAAGGATAATCTCAGATGCCCACTTGGACTACATTTACACCCAGCATCATAAGCCTTGAGATTTCCATACTGAGGATTTGAAGAAGTTGATGTCGCATCTTCATAGTTTTAACTTAGTAGTAATTCCCCTATATATATGTTTTATTTTTATTTATGTATAATTAAGTTCTTCTTAAATGTTAACCTTCGTAGTGTGAGAGCCACTAGAATGGGTTGTTAAGGTTTTATAATTATATGTATGTTAGTATAGATTTAATTATGGTGATTAATGTAACTGTTAGAACAATTAGTGCAGCTATGTCTAGCTAGTTTCATTAATTTGCAACTTTGTTCTGTCTAATCTGTGAAAAATGGGATGCTATATTTAACCAAATCGAAAGGTGTAAGCTGCTGCAGCTTGAATCAGCCAAGAAAAATACGGAAAGCCAAAGCCAAAAGTAGTTCCCCTGGAGACTAGAGTTCAAAAATATCATTTTTAAGCAAATCATTGGACAGTAAATGATAAAATTAAATTTGAATATAAAATTACATAAAATTATTTATTTATTAACATCACATTAACAAATTTTTATCATGTGTCAACAAAAATAAAAATAAAAAATTATATGAAATCATTACATGATAAATTTGAAAAAAATAAAAAAATTTTAATTTTCATATCATATTAAATATTTAACTTAAAATTAATTATTTTAAACAAAAAAAACTTAATTTAAATATAAAATTATAAAAAATATATTTATTAAATATAAAAGAACATCGTATTAACAACTGGGAGTAGGAAGACCCTGGGGAAACTTTTAAATGTCGCTAGGTTGGTGACTATGGGATTAAAAGCAATTCAGTAGACAGTTGGGAATTGAGTGAAAGATTCAACTGCATTCACTTTCCCCATTCGAAAGTGCCAATTCTGTAGGGCCTAGGCTGCAGTTGCATAGCTTAGATTAAATAGCTTGTTTTGACTGTTTTGGAGTCTATTGATTTGGACCTCTTTACTTAAACCAGCTGATCTGATAGCTTGTAAATATCAGTACTTCAAACCGTATTATTTGATACCCAAGAGGTATTCCCATTCTCAAATAACACCATTGGCTAGAGCCGTTCTGACAGAATTTTTATGGTTGGACAGTACAGTCCCTCCTGATTGCTTGTAAGAAGACAAATGCTAATATGGAGGAGACAACCCTTTTTCTTCTATATAATTGTAAACTAAGGTTGGTGCCTTAGAATTTACTAAACTTTAAACAACTTGATGAAAGTATCAGAAGCTAATGTCAAACAGTTAAATGCTTCCTCAACTTCGCTTATGCTACTTATACAAACAAGTTAATCCATTTTAGTCAGAATTATTAAATGCAGCTTAAAAGGATTCTGATGAAATTGTTTTTACTTCACCGAGATATGACAAATCATGACGTGTCCAGTACTCCTTAAATGTTGTACTGCAATTAGATAAGGCATTACTTTCCCTTGCAGATTGATTGATTGATTGATATGGACTTATAGGAAACAAAATTTTGTATGAATGCTGAAAGAAAAAACAATGGAAGAATTCATAGAAAAATGTGTATTAATTTGTACTTTTGTGTGATTGAAGGCCACACCGGTGAGCTTCCACCACCGACTTAACTAGTGAAACTTTATCAAGTAAAGCCTATAATCATCCCCCCTGAATCAGTCACAAAATCAATAAAACCCTTATCCACAACTCAGTTTGTCTGATAAGTGGCTAAAGGGTGAGCTGCATATAATAAAATATCACCAAACCCAAAATGAGAATATACGTCGAAATTTTGAATCAGTCAAGGTAGAGAATTGACACTTAAGTTTTCCAGAAGGGTGAGTCATGTTTTCCATTTCCCTTGATTAGGGCTCCCTCCATTGTTTCTTAGAATATTTTCCACTTATAAAAGACAAAATCTAAAGGAACAAACAAAGAAGCCAAAAGCGAAAAGAAAAAAAAGTCTTAACAGAATGATTAAGGAACATTAGTATATGAAAGAAATTTCTTTTTTACATATCAAAGAGCAATATAAATACATGATGAAAACAACAATGATGTGATGATAAGTAAATATCTTAAAACACTATGATAAAAGAGCATAATGTGTCGGTAAAAAGGTCCTTTCAGACTGTTTCAGTCAAGATAATCATAAATATTTAAACTTCTGTGCTAAAAGTGAATGAATAAAGTGTTTAACCAACAATCTCTAGTAGTGAGAGAGAATGAAAATCTTCTATTTCTTGTCTAGGTCTGCTGAGTGCTGGATCATTTTTCATGTTTTCTATCTCTCATTGCCTCTTTAGTAATCAAAAAGACTGTCTAGTCACAAAACGATAGACACAGGGAAAAAGACACGACAATATAGACTAAATCGAGGGTCCACTCGATTGTGCTGTCTTCATTTTGATAAGATGTTGTCTTTCTCATGTAAGTTGATTAAGATCAGGTTGCTTTTGGAAGGATCTTGAGTTTTGACTTGTAAAAATCTTTGTTTTCCATGTTTTACCTTTTTCCCTACGAAACTTGTGCAACAGCAAGAATTAGAGGGTAAATTTGCAAAGATCTTAACGGCAATCATACATGTTGACTTTGCAATGACAACGCCTCTCCTGCCAACCGATATATATTCTCTTATTGTGAATCAACAATAGCAAGGGGAAAAGAACCCCAAAATATAAATAAATGCAGAGGCGACGTCAGGCCCGTTTCCCTACATGGGGGGGAATTGCATGCATGTTTCTATATAGTTCAAAGAAAGTTTCCTTGATATGCCACATTAATCTTACCAACAGGGATGTGGAGGTATCAAAGCCTGACAAGGCCGACATAAAATTCAATGGTCATGTGATTTTAGCCAAGTGGTTGTTGGAGCTTACTAGCTTTCTACTTTGATTGCTGTTGAAAACAAAAATCCCATGCTCGTGGATGTAAGGCAGTAAAGAAGGCAAAGGGTTATTAGACAAGACTGAGATAAACGTAGTTAACAGTTTAAATAATGATAATCTTCTCAATATCAAATGCTGAATTAACCCCATTGATTTGGGGAAAAGACAAGTATGATGAAAGCAATGCAAGTTAAAGCTATATTAAGCAAATTAGGTCTCAGAGTAATCGAAGATGTCTACCTGATAAAGTATTTGACAATAATAGTGACAACGACTATGCTAAAAATTTTCTTGCAAACAAATTGAGCATGAAAATGGTGCTGGTCTTTTAACTCCAGCTTTGTTAGGATTTTGAAGTAAAAATATATTTAATAACGGTATCAATATAAAATAAATACAAGAGACGTAATTTAATGTTGCTCAACGTCAATTACCAACATCCAAGAAAACGTTAAGCTTACAGATAGTAGAAAATATCAAAAAATAAATATTAACTCAAGCCTGAAACAAACAAACTTTTCACACGCTAATCTAGTGTGTAAACACATGAAAACCCTTTTATTTCATCTCACATTACCACAAACTCATCTAACACATAAATATCAATGAAAACTTCCACATTAATTCTCATGATTTAGACCGACTCTATATCTATAAAACCTATTACTTGAATCACCAAAAATTTCTATAACTCTTAAAATTTATCCAATAAATAAATTTAACCATCAAATAATTAATTCTTCGTTCAATAGAATTCCAACAAAGTTCAAACTAGTTCACAATTGAAATTTGGATCAAAATCGTACATACTCAAACTAGTTCCTAAAAATCGAACCTAATTTTTTGAATAAAGAAACACATGCACCATGTTGAACCATGCCTGCATTGCAAATCAAACCATTCTTAGATAATTCAACAATACCTTTTGGACCAGGTAAGGTTGTCCATGTGGTCCAGCTAGTCTTTCTAGGCCTTCCTCTATCAACTATCTGAACCCAGCTTATATCGTTTGGGTCTTAGCCCAACTTCTTATATACATCTTGAGACTTTGAGCAAATTAAAAGTAATAGCAATAATAATAGTAATATAAGAAAATTAATTATTAAATATATATAATGTGACAAATAGTAGGATCTTGGGCCCTTAAAATTTCCACTAAATGCCATGTGTTTGTCATCCGACGGCTGGTATAAATTTGTTGTAAATAGTCTACTCTTAAAGAATTTTAATTGTACCTCATTTTGGTTGATTTTTCATAAAGAAATGTAATTATTTCCCTTTTTTTTTTTCTTTTAATAACATATTTGCTCTATAATAATAGGATTCATCTTAAATTTGTGAACTGATGAGTAAAAAGAGAAAGGAAAAAGAGTAATAAAAAATAATTAATATGAAAGAAAGAAAAAATATATTATATGATTATTCATAAAAAGAATTACTTTGAAAACAACGCGGATATTACTCCATTGAGATTGAAGACACGGCTCCCCAGCAAGTCAGAATAATCGGACAACCTTTGCAGCCAGCTGGGTGTCGAAAACAGAGCAAACTTGCCATGGAAACAACAGTAACTTTAGTAAGGTCATTGTCAAAGCTTTAACATCCCCCACATGAGATCATGATTTCAACTTCTGTCAACTTGTAATTAATACAATTAGAATGAAAACCATATGTTTTTTGCTAACATTGTACTGAGTTTGATAGATCCACCCTAACAATCATTAGAAGCAATGGGCAAATCTTCCAAAATCTTGGTGTCTATTGTATTCGAGATTTGAGATTATTAAATAGGAAGTTATATATTGCAAAAAAAAAAAAATCTGATTTATGGATTCGAATGTATAATAAGTACATAAATTTTGTTTAAAATATGACAAAATTACTTTTTAAGATTTTATTGAAAAAATATTCTTTTAATGATTGAAAATATCATATTAACTCTCATTTAAAAAAAAAAAAAAGATGAAGGAGGCTTTTTTAGTTTAAAACCATGGCAAGTTTAGTAGAGGGTTTATATTAAATTTATAAATTATTCATTAAAAGTTATTGCTAATAATAAAATTTAAATCTAAATCTTATAAGCAAAATATTAAATTTTTATTGATTCAACTAAATCCCATTTATTTTAATACATTTAATCATAGATAGAACTAGGGGTGCTGCTGTACGAGCGGTCAAATTTTTTAAAATTTTATTATATATATAATTAATTTTGAAAAGTTTAGACAAATAAAAATATTATAATTTCACCTTATGAAACATTAAATATAAGTTTTTCCCTCCTTTAAAGTGAAAATTTCAGTTTGGTTACTGCACATAATACAAATTTATTATTATAAATAATACGTTTAAGTAATCTTGAATAATGCTTTTTAGGATACTTGATGCAAAGTAATATCAAATTGTAAATTTTTAAATAGAGATGTTATTTTTGTATTAAAGAAGAGTGGGCATGCATCATGAATTTCCACTTACATGGAAAACCCATATCAGTATTAATTATATTTACTTTTAAGTATGCAATTTGATTCACAACATAATTATGTTAAAGAAAGAGAGGAGAGTTTCAATAAATCAACCTCCAAATGCCAAAACTGCAAAGGAAATTGCTCTTATACTTTTTTCCTTCTGGCTTCCAGCAGGGAGCACCCAAAGCATTGTAGAGCTAGTGATGGTAATGGATAACAATCTCATGTTATGGCGTAGAAAGAATGAAAAAAACGGTGAAAATAAAAAAAAAAATGTATTAATTTAATAGTTAAATTATAAAATAAAATAATAATTATTTATTTTAATTATTAAATTAATAAAATTTTCATCTTCGTCACTCTTCATCCTTTTTATCAAATGAAACTGTAGGGTTTTTAGCTACTTTGGTAGATCAAGACAAAAATATTTGCTTATTTCTTTATTAGCCCAGGCATTATCCATTCTTAAATGAGGATGCTTAGTAACCATGTAATCCAATTAATCATTTCCGACTACTCTAATCAACCCTTTGCAAAATTGAAATCTTATGGCTGCTAAAAGGATTTATCAAAGTGCTTTTTGTTTATATTTAATTAATATGGTGATATTGGCCTGTTTTCACTTTTTATTTTTTTTTAATATTAAAATTCTAAACTTTTTCATTGATTGATCTGTTTTCGCTTTGTTCATTATATAAAATCTCCACATTAATGCATTTCCTAGTAAAACCGTGAGGACCCTACTAATTAAAAAAGGAGAAGAAAATGCAGCGAAGGGTCAATATCTGGACTGACTATTTCTAATAATATTGCCTCCCTACCGGAATGAGTAATTTAAAAATATAGGTGATATAATTGTGGGATCTATTAATAAAATTTAAATTTTTACATTTTTCATTAAAAAAGAGTAATTTAAAATACACAAAAGCTTGAAGTGAAATTAAAATTGAAGTTACTTGTAAAAAAAGAGTATTTCACTCATCCAATGATTGAGAATTTGAACTTAAACACGGATTATTCTTTAAAAAGATTTATGTTATTTGATAAGGTTAATAATAAAAAAGAATAAATTTCTTTTAAAAAAATATTCTTCTTTCTGGAAAGAAAGAAAACAAAAGGTCACACAAAACCCAAAGCTTTCAAGGAAAGGACACCATTCTATTTGCAAAAAAGCACAAGGGAAACGCCGAAGGCCAAGGCCGCAAACCCGGTGACAACTTTTGTTCTCATCGGTTCCTTACGTGCCAAAACCATCCTCATCTAGCAATCACGTCTCGCCACGTATGCAACGGGCGGGCAGCCAAAAGGCCACGTCACTAATGCACCAAAGAATCCATTTCTTTCTCTTTAAATATTTTCCTCATTTTTTCATTTATAAATTGAAATTCTAAGAATATAGAAAACAAAAGTACTACTATTATATTTATATACGGTCAGATTATCTGGGCATGCTTTAGCTTGTTTGTTTGTTTTTTTTCTCAGTCTCTCTCATTTACTTACTTTTCATTTTTCTCTCTTGAATTTTCTCGGAAAATTTGGCACAGCCTTGTGAGATGTGAAAGGAAAGGGGGGTTTGGGTTCTTTTGTTTGACTACAAAAATGGCTTCTTTGTACTGCAATAATCAGGTCAGATATTCTTGCTTTAGTAACGCAAATTATGGAAGATCATGTTCCAAAGCTCAAGCTTGTCTCGAAAAGATTCTTCATTTAATTTCAACTATCCCACCGCCATGTGAAAATACTCTAAACCCTTCTAAGAAGAGAGGGTTTGATATTGACTTAAACTTAAGATTAGGTTCTTTTCTCGATGGTGATGATGATGATGATGATAAGAAGAGTGAAGAAAAATCTGAGTCTTTAGCTGAAAATAGCTTCGTTGGCAAACAACCAGATTTAGAAGAAGAAGAAGAAGAAGAAGAAGAAACTGAAGAAATAGAAGAGAAAACAGCTACAGCTACAGCGACGGATGTTTCTTCTGATGTCACGGAAATGCAAAAAAGTGACGAGTTTAAAAGCGTTACTGATCACGGTGAAGTTAAAACGGCGGCAGCGTTTAATGATTCATTGGGTTTGCTAATAGAAGCGGCGGAGATGATTTCAGACAGGGACTATTGCCTGAATGAAAAGAGGAAGCAAGTTAAGGAGGTTGAAAAAAGTGGTGGTGGGTCAATGAAAAGGCATACAGACAGTTTGGTTAAGGTTGGAGAAGAAGGGTTTGAGGAATTTGAGGATATATCGCCGGTGGTTAGATCAAAGAGAGGGAGGAGTCAGGTTTTGCCACATAGGTTTAGAGACTCGGTTTTGGAGCCATGGAAGAAGCGACCACAGAGATCGACAGCAACAGCTGCAGCCGTGGTTTCGACGAAAAAGAAACGAAGGTCGAGGTAAAAAAAAAAAAAGAATGAAAAGGAAAAAAGTGAATTTCTTTTTCCTGTTTACAAGTTGATGGGTTTTGTGGCAGGAATTACTGCGAAGTGGCAGAAACAGGAGGCATTTGGTAGAATCAGGAACTATGGTGTCTCTGTAAACTGTCAATGGCAAGTGCAGATTGCAAAATTTTAAGATTGGTGACAGATGTATTTTTTAATGCTTTTTATTAATGTAGTAGTACCAGTCTTGAATTATGTTATCCAGTTTTAGAGTTTGATAACATTATAGTAAATCTTAATTTTATCCTTTTCTTGGTATATATGCAAAGATCATGGTATTTGCTAAAATGAAAATTAAGGGTCGATGAGTTTGAAATTTAATTTAATTTTTTTAGATTATGATTTTTTTATATTAAAAAAGTTTAAGGTTATTGCGATTTTTTTGTACAAAAAAATTAATGGTCGATGAAGGTGGCAATTTTTTATTAAATAAAATAAAAAGGGCCTATGGTTTATGAGTACGACTGTAAGAGATGGTTATTGGCTTTGAAATTGAAGTAATGGTGAAATTTTCAATGTTGCTGGAAGACAACTAAAAGGTTAATTGTCTTCCTTCGTCGTGTGAAGATCCAGGTTAGGAAAAAGTGTCACATGTTCAAAGTTAGGGCCCCGGTTGCAGAAACCAAACTTTTCCTCACATTCTTTTTAAAGTTTCTTCTTTTCACCGAATTGGGTCTTTCATTGTACCTCAGTTTAAAATGATGGTAAGATCAAACATCTTTTTATTTGGTTGATTATTGTAATAAAACATGAAAACATATAGTACTACTACCATTTTACTTGATTGGATCCCAAAGAACTTAAAAAAATTTTCATTTCGTATCAAAATTTTGTTGCTCCAGTGCAAGACTATGAGATAATGTTCTTATAGTGTAGTTTAGTAGTAATAGTTTCTGGAGTAAAAGTATTAAAAGAAAGAATAGTTGCTGGGTAGTACTGAAAGCAGAAAGCAGCTATCTCTGTTTCGACCAAAGAATAATTTCCCTTGATCTTCTCTCTCTGTTTTGAAACTCTGCTTCCAAGAAATTGGACACTCTCCTTAAAAAAAATAATACCAAAGAATTTGCCTCCAAAAGGTCAAAGGTATAGAAGCAAAAAGCAGCCCAACAGAATCTAGACACCCAAATCAAAACGACGTCGAAGTAGGCTCAGCCTAGAAGACTGGAGAGCGCAACTTTTAATCATCATCATCGTGATAAAGCAAGGGTCATATATATCTATGTTTTTCCCCTCAAGGTAAGCATATTTTGATCGTTTAGGCAGCTATCCCTTCCTTCCTTCCTTCCACACATGCGCCACGTCATTTATTTATATTACAATTATACTCCCCAATTAACCCTCTCATTTGACTCTTCAACAACTTTGTAAAACACCAAAAAAGAAAAAAACAAGAAGGAATAAATTAAGCAAAGAGATCGGTTTCTTGGGATAGTGTCTTTCTCGGAGTTTATTTTCTTTCTCGTGATTTTGCAGAAACTGAAGAATTAGATGAGGAGTTAAAAAGGGAAGGCCTGAGGCGCTGTTTTCTTTTTGATCTCTTTTTGCTTTCTTGTTATATCAATGGATTCGCATGAATTCGTTGGTGGTAAAAGAGACGGACATTCGAAAGCTCAAATGTGCTTGCAAAAGATCCTTAGCATCATCTCCTCTGTTCCTTCACACCAGTACCAACAAAACTCGAAACCAAAACCATCTTTCCATCATCTTCTTCAAGCACACGATTCTTCCTCCACCTCAAACAGCTTTCAGGACGAGGCTCTGCCTTTTGGTAATGAGGGTTTCCATATTGACTTGAACCTGGAGTTAACTTCTTCAGCAGAAACTGAAAACAGTTCATCAGTTGGTATAGATTCTACTTATCAAGCCAAGTCAAATCAAGAGAAAAGTACAAAAGATGATTCTTTGCTTGAGGAGAAAAGAAACCCAGTTTCAGAGACCGACGTTGAAGATGAAAAGAAGGAAACGGAGCCGTTTTGCGACAGGGAGTTTGGACAGGAGGATGGTTCTTCACCTTCGTTTACTGAAACAGGGGAACTGAGTTCGAAAAACGACGAGTTGCAACGTGGTGGACTCGGTAGCGAGTTGGGAATTCAGGAGATAAACGGTAAGGAATTGGTGAAGGAAGAGAGAAAGTGTTGGGTGGTGGGTTTGCACGGACGTTTCGATGAGGTTTCGCACGTGGTTAGGACAAAACGCGGGAGGAGACGGGTGTTGCCGTGCAGGTACGAGGACTCGGTGCTTCAGCCATTGGCGCGGAATCCTAATACTAGAAAACGACAGCGTTTTAAGGTGATGAAATCCATGTGATAATTTATATATTCCTTTACTTTTTTAAGCTTTTAAATTGGAGAGGATTTTAACTTAAAAAAAAAAAAAACTTATACATTGAAATAATTGTTGTAGTTCCCAATTAAATTATCTATCAAATATTATTTTTCAAATTTAATTTGCTTGTAAAATGAAAAATAAATTTGTAGCAATTTAGCTTGAATTATTTTGATTATTACGGACAAAATATTTCCGTAGTTAATACTATATAACTCGAAATTTTTGTATCAATCTATTTATATACATACACATGAAAGTAGTTCGCATGGTTACTTTGATTAATATATGGATATTACGCATATAAAGGCAGCGATGGATACAAATGCTCGTTATACAATTTAAGGAAAAAAGAAAAACAATGAAAGCTCAAAAGGGTTAATTATTTTTTTTTAATTTTCTTTAATAGTAGAATAATATTTGAATGATGTGTGTACTCTTCATTTATTAAAAGCTAGCACATTGTTAGACTTAAAATCTATAATCAATGAATCATTAAATATAAAAATCTCTTATCCAATGTTTAGGCGAGGATTTGCCTACGGCACGCATGTTACTTTGAGCCCTCACATTATTATTGTTAAAATAAGAAATAGCATAATATTAAGCTTAAAAGTTTTTTTTTAAAGCTAATTGGCACTAGACTATAATCTTAAACTTAAAATATTTAAAATTCAAAACTTAATTCAATTTTATTTGATTTATATTCTTTTATATTTGAGATTATAAAAATTTAAATTTTAATTATTAAAGTTAAAAGTTCAACGTCAACAAATTATACAGTTATTGACTTTATTTGATTTATAATTATTTTTAAAAAGTAATATCTAATAATTTTAAAATTCAAATCCAACTTTTTTATAGGAAAACAAAAATATCTGAGGTGGCTTCACAGCCAAATTTTTAGGAGAAATAGGTCTGATTTTCAAGTTGAAACTTGACAACTTTATTTCTCAAAAGCTTATCTTCCTTCCGAAGAAAAAAATTATTTTATTAATTTTTTTGTTTATTGACTTTTATTTTTCAAGGAAATATATTAATATTGTTAACTCGAATTATGGAGTGAGAAAAGTTAAATATATAAAATGAGGATAACCTATAATTGCATAGTCCATAACACAAATCTTGTTTTTTTGGCCATATCCAAAACCCAATCTATTTATGTGTTTTTCGTCTATATAATAAAAAAATAAAAAAAAAAATTTTTTAATAATGAAAGGATTTGAATGGATAAGAACTATGGAAAGCAAAAGCGTTTAGAAGAGCTAAACACGCTTTTCTAAAGTTGCTTTTATAGCACGGAATGACTATGACTACAACCCAATATCATACACGGTTAGACCAGTCTTATTAGATCGTGACTACGTAATTGGTTAACTCGTAGATAATTTAAAAATAAAAAGAAATTCAAATTTTAATTTGTCTATTTGTTAAATGTTTGGAGGAATGCTATGAATTATTTAAATTATGCCTTCAACTTTTTACAGTTTTTGTTTTTGGTATATGAAGGGATAACACTCTTCTATTCTAAACCCTACTTCATTGAGGATTTTTTTTTTTTTTTTTGAGTTGACAAAATTTCATATTTGCTAAAAAAAAGAAGGTGTATGCAATAAGATACTTCAAGAAACAATCAAATATTATTATACATCTTTTTAAATTCATAAGTATTTTCCAATAAAAATCACTTCGACCGTCTAATTTCATTTGGAAAATATAAAAATTTCATTGTAGGTATCTCTCTTTTGAATATCGATGGTTATTATATTGGAAAAGAACTATGCAATCCAGTTAGAAAAAATGGACAAAAAACACACATCGACTCTATTTTCTACTATTATAAATACAAACCCAAAGCTGATTATAAATTATTTATAAAATAAGTATGCAGAAAATTATTTGATGGGTTACCAATTATATGTAAATATAAAATAGTTTTATGACATGCTACCTTGTGAAAGCAACTTGTTGGGTATATTTTTGCCACTATTTTTTGGCTTCCTAAGTATGGCACTCGGTTCTCTTTTCACTTTCTCCCTCTTACTTGCTGGGCAGTAGAATCTCTTTACAAGTGGTCTAGGAGTTCGTGTACTTCTCTCGAATCCTCTAACACAGACAATACCTGAAAAACAAAATTGAAAATATTAGTACTAGAATTTAACCACCCTAGGTGTAACAATAGTTAGATAAAAAAATATTAGTTATATTGCTCTATTTCTTGAAATATCCATGTCTTTCACATCTTAACTGATACGGAAGTTCAACCCTCCAAATACATGAAAAAACTTAAAAGAAATTGATCAGTATATGGTATTGAACACTAAGCCACATCTGGTACTCACCTCCAAACCCAAATAATAGTCTATTAGTATAATTTTAAAGAGAGATAGAGCATACCTTAGGATATGGTTCATAAAGACCATTGTATTTATACATTTTTTTAATTAGTCAATTAACCATGTTAATAGCTATAACAATAATAATAGAACTGCTAAATGGTTTTTAGGAACTTTTTCTCGTACCTGCCCAAAAGCATCTCCGAACATCTTCCGTTGATACACCTGTTTCAAACAAGGTATTTTATGAGCAAATTGTTTGAGGTTACATGTTAAGTGTTCATCATGATTATTTACCTCTAAGAATTGTTGATATTGAGGATCCAAAGTATGCGATTCTGGTTGGAAGGTTATATATCAAATCCCTTGGAATGTTAATGGGCCGAAGACTAGTTTCATGGTCAGCAAATACCTAACGGGAGATCAAATGTTATATAGCAAAAAGTTACCAAATTCTAGTGATCACAGCAACAAGTTTGACTAAATTAATACAAATAAAATAAATGATTTTACCTCATTGGATTGAAAGTATGTTCCATTCAATGGAAAGCTACTCCTATTGGCTACACGATAAGGTATCTGCTCATGCAAGTTGTAATTTAGTATACTGCAACTACTTCAGCAAATATATGCACATAATTCAGGGGTTGTTTTTTGGTTGATGAAGTGATTTTTTGTTCACTCACCAAAATAGTGCCACGGACTATATTATCATTCTGTTCCCGAATATTGTTGCATGAAAAACATGTTTGTTCATTGCAAAGTTCAAACTCTGTAGAATTGCAACTTTTCTTTGGCGGCTCCAATGAATCTGCAGTTTCACCTGAGGCCAAAATGTAAACACTTTGAATAATAGAGGTCTAGTTATAAGAAATCCTTATGTGAGAATATGGTTGAAAAAGAGAGGAAAAAAAGTAATATGAGAATTTTTATGCACTAATCAATTATTAAGATAAACTGACTAGTTGATAATTTATATTGTTTGCATTGAATCGTTACCTGATGTCCATATAGCAACGTGGTATTGCACATCTTTATCAGATTCTGTTTGTTCTAGCTGTAACATACAGAGATAATCAGACTTTAAATTCATGTGTCTTGGTAGAATTTATTGGTTGAGACAACTTACCCCTTGTAGAAGAACGTGGTTCCGTGGAAGTTCATAACTGCATGAACAAAAAAAGTAAAATAGTTTGTATTTATTGCCTATGTTTGAAATAATAATAAGATAATCTTTAAGTTTTAACATAAAATTTAATGTGGTTAACTTGAGAATAGTTAAACTTTCATTTCTATAAACCATGTTCAACATAATTGAATATTATTTGACACATGCTAAAAAATTTTTGTTTATTATATTAAGCTCTTCGCCGAATTTAAATCATACAAAATAAGTTTGCATGAAATATGATTACTTACACTAAATGCTCTGATCTTAATCGGCTGAGACGCCTCAATTTGAGGGCAGGGATTGAAGCTGCATGTGAAGTCAAAGCAACTAATGCTTTTGAACTCTCACCATCACAAATGATATTGCTCTGGCTGCATAAAGTTGTCCTAAAATCTCGATTTAGTTTGATAATAGGAATTCCTTCAGAATCATCGCATACACTCTCAGGTTCCTGGGACTTCGGAGGTTCAAGTTTTGCTGGTGGTTCAAAAGGTTCTTCAATGATAGGCTCACAAATCTTGATTTGGTGTCCCGAACCCAAAAGTGGTATAGGCTCTGATGAAGAAGCTGACGTCAGGGGGTTGAAAATTGCGGCTGAACTGGCTTTTATTTTATCAGATGGGCCTGGCAGGGCATTCTTTCTGCATTCAACAGTTTTGATATGTAAACAACAAAGCCACACATGTTATAAATCTAAACGGTGCTACAACAGTTTGTGGTGCAAAAGAACGTTTACTAGGCGTAGCTATAAAAAATTTAATTCGTATTATATAAACACATAAATATCTTTCACATTGTATTATTTGAAAAACTTCGGCATTAAGTTCAATAGTTTTTAAATATTAATAAAAGAATATGCTTTAATAAAAAAACTATTTTGAGATATTATCTCACACAAACACATATATATTAAATAAGCATAAAGCATACTTAAATTTATAAATTGAGTTGGATGTCACCTGATTATTGCGTTTATTATATATCTTTCACTGTTCAAAAAATATCTTTAGATATTAGAGTAAATAGATATTTTTGAATAAGTAAATATTAAAAATTAAATTTTGTGCACAATAACATGTATGATTTTAATTTTATATAGGCTTTTGAAGGTATATAACAATTATATTTAAATATATATACACCACATTTCATATTTTAATCATATATACTTATTAACATATGATTATATTTATACACAAATATAAATATAAAGACTTTTTTAACATCTTGTTTGAAACCTAAATATTAATATTACCATTATAAAAAAAAATGGATGAAAATTTTATTTATTTGACCCACTCACTTTATGTTCTCATTAAATTTTATTGGGATCAATACAAGAAAATAATAAAAAAATTTACTATCACATACAAATATATAAATGAATGTTGCTTATTTCAATGATCTAGAATTAAGTATGGCAAAATCTATTTTTCCCACTTCATTTGTCTAATCTAAGTTACTGGTATCTTAAATAAGCATCTAATGTCTCTTATAAATTCCAAATGAAATCTTAAATGAGACTGGCATTAATAATATTAATTATCCGTATGATGCAAACCTTCCATATTGACTTGCAAAATGACTGCAGTCTCCCCTCATTGGACATTCGTTACAATTTGGATTTTTTTTGGTACAAAAAACCTGAAAAAAGTTTTAAAATATATAAAAACAGTTTAACATCTGCAATGAAATAAATGAAAAGTGAAAACATTATCGTTCTTTAACAACATATGTCCATATTATCATGATAAAATACCTTTCCGAAGGTTATCATCTGATAATGAAGCTCATACCTGTATGATATGTCAAGTTATTAGTTAATATATTTAATTAAATCAACAAATATTCTACTATCTGAGCACATTAAATTAAGATAATTTAAGATAATTTAATAGGAAGCTTTGAGATAATTTAATAGGAAGCTTACAGTAATTCCTGTTGAAAGGTGCAAAGTCTTGGCCATAAATATATTTGTATAGAATTCTGGATAGGATACCTGCAAAAAGATATTATCATCAATGTTCTTTTATTTTTCTCTAATAAAAAATAGTGATTTTGATTCTCAGCATCTTATACTACTTACAATTCAAGCAGATGAATTTTAAGTTCATCAGGTAGTTCTTGAAGAGGTACCCATCCTAAACGTACTGCTATACGGCCAACATTTGTGTCAACCTTGTTGAAGAAACAATAAACTTTTAGAATGCAGCAAAATTTAATTGACAAAGAAGTTATTAAAATTTTGTTAGATTAAATCTTACTGGGAAAGCAGCATGTCTTAATGATAAAAGACGTATGCACTCCACACTCTTCAACCCTAATCCTTCAACTTCCAATAGGTACGCCCTTGTATGAGGCATATAATAAAATATAAGTATATACATATTTATATAAGGTATAAAATAAACATAAGTATATACATATTTATTTTGCAACTTCAAGTATTTGTAGACTTACTTTGCTTGATCAGGTGGGGTGTTTCGTAGCCATTCAAGATCAAGACATTTATGTATTCTAATCAATCGGTTAAGGAAATTCTGCAAAAACAACAGATGAAAAGATTTGTAGGAGTATTTCTCTGTCTAAGTGACTATGCTATTGTGTTTCGTGGTTTTCTTACTTGAATTCTTGTTGCAAGTAAGATCTGCTGCCCACGTAATTGAATGACACCTGCTACTTCGTTAAGGCCTGCAAGCCTAACCGCATCCCAGTCCACGGAATCCATTTGATCATTACTTCTTTGCCCAGTGGAATATCTTATCCTTAAAGTCTCCCAATAACTATCCCAATAACTATCCGGAACACTGCCATTCTTCTTCTTTTCCCTTGAATTAGATTTTCTTTTCTTGTCAAAACCACGTTCCTTTGCTTTTGGTATTTTCCCTCTAACCCTCTTGCTAATGGTAGTTGTATCAATTGGCATATTTTGATACTGGTAACAGTGAATAGCTTCTTGTGTTAATCCATGGGATACACAACAGTTGGTTATATTTGGGTCTTCAATCTGCATGGAACATGTTTCCTCTATCCCACCAATCAAGTCCAATTCTTTCCCAAATTCTTTATTTCTTTCCGATTCTGGTTCATTAACAAAATATTTATTACCTTCTTCATCAAATTCTGTCTGGATTGCTGTCATGTTACTTCCAATTGACTCTTGATCACATGCACTATTCTGATTTGTTGGCGGAGGAGGAAACTTTGCAGCTAGTGCCATAAAAGCATTACTGTGAAAAAAAAAAATTAACAAAAAATTAATTCAATTAAGTTTCATTCATTTTTTCTAACTAATTAAGAAACTTGTTCTATACCTTGAAAAGTGGTCCGATGCGTTCTGTGTTAAGAAAACTCCAATCACCGAATCCAGAACTGAACCTTTCCATTTTCTGAAGCCTCTATCCCCTATAAAAAAGTTCTGCTGTCAGCAAGGTTACATAACTAACTAACATATATTGACAATAATATATTCTTATCAAGGCACATATTAGTTATAGGCTTTTTTAGTTGTTCATTATTCTATGTAAAAAGAAAAAAAAATTGATAGATAATATAAGCAAAAAAGATTTGATAGATAATGTAAAGATGAACTGTTTATTAGAGGAAATATACCTTGTATTTGATGCATACAGCTAATAAATGAAGATACCCGTCCAACAAAAAGTTCTCTTTCTTTTTCCCACCATTTCTCATTTTCTTCATTTACTTTTTCTTCGATCCTATCATGCTCTGTATGCATCAGTAAATTCCAAACTCTCACTGTCTCAGCATCTAAATCAACTTTTGGCATTATTTTCAACAATGGCACTTTATATGGAACCAGTGTATATTTGTCACTGATATGCAAAGACTGCAATTTCCGAATAATAAAATCAATATTCTTTTTACTTAAAAATCCGCTTCGACCTGCATTAAAAGCAATATTTATTTTACTGTTTTAACTTCAAAAATATAGAAAAACTCCTTTTTTGTGTTAATTTTATATTGTGTTACCTTTTGTGACATCTGATGGTTGTTCTTTACGTTTTCTTTTGCCTGTAACTTTTTGAAATTCTGATATGTTTGACTCAGTTATGCTTTTGCATGTACCATCTATTAAAGCTGGGGTTTCCATCTCTGTTAAACTCTTGACCCTAACTTCAACTTCAAATCCATTATTTTCACTACATGAAACATCAATTTTTGCTTGCACATCAGTTACCTGTGAATAAAAAAATTTATAAGCTTCATTAGTTAAAAAAACAATTCATTAGTAAAAGTAAAAAGTAAACTGGAGTTGAAGTGATTCTAAGTCTTACCTTTTGTGGCCTCTTCTTTTGTAACCTTCTTTTTTTCCCACACCAATTAACAGTAAAAAGTCTTTTCTTACTCTTCTTGCCATTTTTGTTCATATTCATAATAATGAAATCGAACCAATTCAATTTTCTTCTTCTTCTTGATCTTCTTTTCTTTTTAGGACAAGCGAAATCCACAGTAGCATGTAGACTTTCCAAATGAAAATCCAAAGCCCTCGCAACAGGTGCTTTGGTTTCAATTTCAGACAGATCCAATGGCTGAGATATGACCTCCTTCCTTACTTTCTCATTAATTTGCTTTGGAGCTGCAATCTTTGATTTCCTTTTTTTGTTTTGCTTTAAAATTGCAAACTTTGTCTCTTTTTCTTGCTTTGGAGTTGCAAGCTTTGGTGTGTTTGCTTTCCCATCAATTACAACTTTAGGTCTATATTTCTTCCTTTTCGGTCTATGTTCAGACTTCTTGAAATCTATGTAAAGTAAACTTTATTAATAAGAAAAACTATGTCAATAAAGAAATCAGAATTGATGCAAATAAACTATATTACTAATGAAATGATGATACAAAAGAAACTAAAGGACAAATAAACTATGTCAATAAAGAAATGGAATTTATGCAAATAAACTATATTAATAAAGAAATAATGATACATATAAAACTAAAGAACAAAATCAGAACACTTACTGTGATTTAATTTAAAGTTTTCGTCTGTTGCAGACCCTTGTGAAATTGTATGTGCATATACATATGACTGAGAGTCTTTAGATTCGGACAAACTTAGTTCTATGAAAGGAATAGAACTCAATACTGAATCCCAATCATTAAGACCTTTGAAGCCCAAGATATCTAAACATTCAGTACATTCAATCACTGTATCAGAAACTAAACATGTGGATTCACCCTCATGAGTCTGCATTACTTGCTCATTAGAACCATCAACATTTTCCAAGCTATAAATTCTTTTATTCAAATCTATCAAGCCTGCAGAACCCTGACATGCCCTTTCTATTCCATCAAAACTGTGTTCCTTTTCCTTGCTTGTGGATGTAAAGCCTGTAGACTCCAAGCAGCAGCCTGCGGTTCCTTCTGAACTGCGCTCTTTGCTTATATTCAATTCTATCAAGCCTGGAACACAAACCTGTTCCTTTTCCTCTCTAGCATTCAAATTTATCATGCATCTAGAATCCAAGCTCATGTTCAAATCTGTTATAACTACAGAACCCAAACTTACACTTATGCTTTCTGTTCTGTCAGAACTTTGCTCCTTTCCTTTGCCTGTCAATGCCACACAAGAAGTAAATAGAACAATGCTTTCATCTGAAGAAATCATGGTAGCACAGCTTGCAGATGGTTTGTCACAATCCATTAGAGTTTTCATTTCATTTGAACAGTTCATAGCTAAAGAACTCCCAGATAGCAAGTCACAGTCCTTTTCTAGTGTAGCAAGCTTCTTTCTCGACCGCCTTTCATAAACTTTCTTTGTCCCTGACCTTCCTGGACGAGGCTTTGCCGGGGTTACTGGAACCAAACAGCATTGTTCTTTCCTCCCTTTTTTCTCCTCAATTGAGTTGCTACACTTGGGCCTTTTTGGTCTACTCTTGTAAACTTTATACATTATTCAATTCAACCTAAGAACCAATAAGGCCACGTTAAACGACAGGAATAAAAAAAAAACAAAACAAAACAAAACCAGAAGAAAAAAATTAAGAAAAAAAAACATTAAGTGAAAGGGAAACAAAAGCTAGTAAAACAGAAGTAAACACTACTAAAGAAGGTGTCGCTTAAAGTAAAGGACAACTCAAGCAGTGAAAAGAGAAAAAAAAAAAAAAAAAAAAACCCTAACCCAAGTTGTAGAAACAGTAACATTATTGTATCAAATTCTTTAAACAGAGCTACAGTAGTTAACATTAAAAAAGCATACCCTGGATGCTGTGAAAGCCGTAGAAAAAAAAGTACTTACAGGAAATGCCGCAGAGAATTATGAGATATGTAGGGTAGAGTGAAAGTAGGTTTTTTTGGAGACAAAAGAATGATTTGGAGATAGGTGGTTGAGTTACGTAAGAAAAGGGTTACTGAGTTCGAGTTTAATTATGCTTCAATGTCAAAAGGGTCTTTTAATTTTCACGAATCACGAGCAATAAAAGGTTAACGTATAGATTTTAGGGTTTTAGGATTGGTTATGATTATGTTTTTTTTTTTTTTTTAAATTTAATTTCATCTTTCAATTATTTCATTTAGTCTTTTTATTTCACAAATTGTTGGTGGTTAAAATTAAGTTTATGTTTTTTGAAGCCTATATATGATATGTAGTTATATTTTGTTATTAGTTTGTGGCGTGCGACGAAGTAATTTTATTTATTAATTAAAATATTTTAAATCTGTAAATTTATTAATTACAATTTATTATTTCAAATAAATTAAAAATATTATATTTTAATACCTATCAACAGTTAAATATCAATTCTCAACGAAAAAATTTTATGTTGCTTATAGATAAAAAATTATGTTAAATGTGAAAGAAATTCCTTTGAAATATTTTTATTCTTGTATCTGATGTAGTTTTTAAATTAATAATTTATATGTAAAAGACCCAACTTAAGTTACAAAATAATAAAAAATTAATCTAAACATTTTTTAATTAAAAATTCTTTATTGCATCAGCAAACTTTGCTATTGATACCTTCATATAAAATAATATTTTGTGCACAATTCATGAGATCATTTTTAGTATAAAGATTATAATTAAAAAACTAAATTGTAATCTTGATGAGAACATTAAAAATTTGAAAATAATTAAGAAATTTATACTTAAAAAAAGGAAGAATTTGAATGAAAATAATGTAGTTGTGGATTAAAAGACAACAATGAGTGATTAACCTAAATGCTTTAATTGTTAAGTAGATTTAAATAAATAAAAAGATATAATAATTGATATTTAATTTGTTTGAATTTAAAAAAAGAATCAAATATTACAGGATTAATGGAAATATATAAATAGGAAAAAAATATATGAGATTTTTAAATTTAAAAAAGATATATATTATTGAAAAATTCATTTAAAGGAGATATATCTATATTATATTTTATTATCAATATTTTAATATTTACCACTCTTTTTAAAGCCTTTAACTCATAATACCCATTTTAACATGTCTTTGTTGTTATTATAAAGTTGTCAATTTTATGATATGTCTAATTAATGGTACTTAAAATAAATCAAAGCAAATAATTAAAGTATTTACATAGTTTAAAATGCAAGACAAATAATATGTACATGTTTTATAAAAAATGTTCAAGTTAATTTTAAATAAGATTTTTATTTTTTATTGGAATGATCACAATAGCTTTATCTCATTTAACATAAAAAGATTTAAATAAATTTAATTTTTTAAGATTTGATACATTTTTTAAATTTAAATAATAAAACTATTTGAAAAATAACTATACTTAAACAATTATTCTAGGTGTCAATAATACAAATTATCTACATAAAATTACATGTAAATAAATTTTATTATAATATAATATTATCTATGATTTGAGACAACACATGAAAGAAAATATATTTATATGTTGTTTGCTGTTCTCCGTTAATCACACTCTCATTAACCCTCTTATATTTAAACACTAATATTATTCTATCTCAAAGTACTTCTCTTATTCTTTTTATTTTAAACATTTTTACAAAAATTAAAACTTATAATTTATAATAAATTAAAAAATTATACATTTAATTATATAATTGGTAAAAATATACAATGAAAATACAAAAAACCAACAAAAAAAAAACGTTACAATATATAAAATATTATACTCTAAATAAATATTTTGAAGAATTTTAATAATTTTAATGATATTTAGTATGTGAACTATTTTTTATTTTTTTAAATGAAATAATTATAAATTCTAATTGTAGTAAAGACAAGGAAAAGGCCAAAAAGCCCAAAACCTTTTGAAATGATAAACCACTCTCAGTCTCCGCTCTCATTTCCCCTCTCTTAACAACAATCTTTCTTCTTCACATTCTCCACCTTACCTTCTTCATCTTCCTCTAACAATGTTCAACGAAGAGGAACAACAACTCACTGAGTTACAGCAAGACCCAGAGGACGAAGAAGAAGATCAACAAGTACAACGGCTTCCTGACTCACAACAGCAATACCCTGACTCCGACCCTGACTCATATCGAAGAATCTGATTCAGAAACCCTCACCTACACCCGACCCGGATAGGCTCCACCGGAATCCGAAAACACCTCCGAAACCAACATCCGGAGGTACGCTCGGGTGCTCGAGAGTAGGAGACTCAAGAGAATCCAAGAAGAAGACCAATACTACATTTACCGCAAAGACATATGGGATTTTCCACAAGACCCCGAGAATTGGCGGGAGCAGGATTTGAAAGAGTATTGGGTGGATGCTCCGTTGGAGATGACCAAACCAGGTTGGGACCCGGTTTGGGCTGATAAGGAAGATTGTGAAATTGTAAGGGATGAGATTAAGGCAGGTGGGGGCCTGGAGATTGTTTCGTTTTATGTTCCTTGTCGGAAGCCTTATCCGGCTATACCGGATAAAAATAATCATCGTGATATTGCCAACCCCAAAGCTGTTATTGAAGAGTTGTATAGGATTGAGGAGTTCCTCAATTAGGTCAGCTACATTTTCCCTGATGGAAGCTCGTATGTTAAAGAAACTTCCTTTTTAATGTTTTCTTCATTTTGTTAGTATCTTCTTCGTTTTCTTTTTTTTTTTTTTTTTCTTGAAAGGGAATGCATTTTACTTTATTGGAGTTTGGTAATTGAGGAAGTTTAGTTAGTAACATAGGATTGAGGAGTTTTTCAATGAGGTAGCTACATTTTTCTTACAGGTTTCATTTGGTCTTTGCTCTGGAAGTTACATTGCTTTAGAGAAAGAAAAGGACAAAGAGTGCCTTTAAATATAGAAACAAAAGTAGAATATGTTTATGAAGAGTTAAAACTTCAAAAAAGTTTAAGTTTTGGTGGCGAGATGCAAAATTATAGATTTATGTGGAGAATATGTCAGTGTATGTTGAAGTTAGTCGTTTACTCATTTTTAATCCAATAGTTTGCTTTCCACTTGTTTGAAGTCCACAGTAATGGTATGCCTGATTCATGTCTCCCGTTGACTTATTGATTGCTCATTATTATCATTCTGCAATTTTTTAAGGCATGAAGGCACAGTTTGGGATGACTTGGCTCATGGCAAAGGTGTTTATGTTGTAGAACAGGGGTTGGTCAGGTTTGTCAATGTTTAACTCATCAGTCTTGATGATACTTATGTTTGTTTATCTCTGTTGCTGTATCACAAGGTTGTTTTTCACCTTTCTTCATTCATATCTTCTAGTACCATCCTACATTGAAGGCCCCTTAAACATGCAGATAAGGCTGTGCTGTCGTTGTAGGATTGAAATGTATGCTTCTGCATAGTTCAACTCTGAGAGTATCATTTGAATAATTCATTTTCCCCCTCTTTTTTTGGGTCTATAAATTTGTACTTTATTGGGCTAATGACTTGCTTGAATTACTTCTGTGCTGCACACATTATGTTATTACAAGAAAACAGAAAATCTTACGAGATGTTTTCTTTCATAGGTATGAAGGTGAATGGCTGCAAAACAACATGGAAGGCCATGGGGTTGTTGAAGTTGATATACCTGATATAGAAACTCTGCCAGGTTCCAAGTATGTAACATTTTGTTAACTATTTATGATGCTCTCATGTTATAACGTAGGTTTCACAATCTCAGCAATAGATTTATGCATGATACAGTGAAGTTGGATATTTTCCTTTTTTCCAGGCTTGAAGCAAAAATGCGAGCTGAAGGTAAAATAATATCAAGAGATGTCATGACTCCAGAAGATAAAGAATGGTTAGAGCTGGATGTTGAAGATAACATTTGTCTGGCTGATGGGCTGTATGAAATACCATTTTACGAGAGTGATGTGTGGATCAAATATTTTGGGAGAAAACCGTATGTTCCTCTATCAATTTATCTGTTTCTTTTTGTTTCATTTTTGTTATCCTTGCATTTGAATATGCCCCTTTTTATGACCATGCACAGGTTGCTTTTCCTAAAATCCCAATATAAACATGCACATATTACGCATTTGTGTTGTGTCATGCTAGGCCCTTTCTATGTTCTCAGCATGCATTTTACTTTTTCTGCCAAACTTTGTTGAGATTTTGGCAGGCATATATCTCAATTTATGGTGTTATGGAGACAAATGTTTCTTTTTCAGGGAGAAGGGTTGATATCGCTATGCTGGCCAGTGGAAGCATGGAAGAATGCATGGATGTGGTGTATATGAAGTCAACGAATGCACCATCTATGTTTGTGCTTGAAGTGTAAACCATTTTGTTTGAGGCTCAACTTATGTAATGGAATCCATTTCTTTTGGTTTATACATAACATTTAATACATGTTGCTGCCCCTCAGTTCTTGGCCTCTGCTTTATCAGCCTCAGTTTTCTTTTAAATATTGCTTTCTAGTAACATACAAAATTTGAAAACAAAAAAGTTATATAATATGTTTCAAAAGAAAGATCTTAAGATATGATGGTCTTAAGAGAATGCAAAACACAAATCTATCGGTTAGCGGCTGACAATATAGAATCTTTTCCTTTTAACTCCCTTGTTGTATGAACCATGTTTCTCAGTTACTAGCATTCTCTTATAAAAGTGCTTGACTGCTTATTTTGTTGCATAACTGATATGGATGCAGGGTTGATTCTATTTTGGAGAGCTATTGGAGGATATAGATGGTTGTGATGAGAACATTTCTGCCGTATTCTGTAATTTTTCATGCTTAATAAATAGTTTAAAATGAAACAGGGGGAAAGAAATTCTGTAGTATGGTATCATTGTAATCTTTCAGATGCATGCTGGTATAGCAGAGGTTGCCGCTGCTGAGGCTTGGATTTTTGTTAATAAGCCAGATGGAAGTATGTTGCCTGGACTCTTTTAACAATTACATTTGTATAAGCACGAAATGGTGGTTGACACAGCAACTTGTAAGATTATATATATGGGAACAAGAAAAATGCTTATTCTTATGCTTGCTGAAGAACTGCAGATAGCGGAAATATAGTACTTTAGAATCTTAAATAATATCTTTGTGCAAGCTTCCTGATGAAAATGCCTAATATTTTTTAAATTTAACATGTTGTATGACATATAATTTCTCTTATAATTGTCCCTACAAGTGTTTGACATGATTGACATGAGGATTGTGTCCTCTAGTGTCCATCATGCCAACCTATGTTTCAAGTGTGTGATATGGATCATTGTTGTAGAACTATGCTCAACTAAGAAACAGAAAGAGAAGAAAATAAAAATGGCAGAGCTCTGTGCCTTTTGGTAACCAGATAATTCACCATTTTAATCTGTGCTGAAGCTGAATCTTTTGAAGTTCTAGAAACTATATTCAGAGATGGATATGGATTATAAGTCATTGTTTGTGAAGGCCTTCCTATAAATCTTTTGCACATCAATATTTGGGTGCAAAAGGAAGCTCATAGGAGATTTCATGGAGCATGTTGACTATTTTGTAAAATTTTTCTGGTTCTTCCATAAGACCTTGAAGTTTGAGCACAGTTTATCTTGTTGGATTTTCCTCCTCTGTACAGAGAGCCTGACTTGGCTATTCTCTGAAGTTTAAATGCACGGCTTTCTTATTCAACACTGTGCTAGATTCAGATGATACTAGAAATTTAGCTCTACTTGAAATTTTGGAATTACTATCTTCCTTTTTACATTTAATCGCAGACAATTTTAAACGTTAACCTTTTGTAATCATGGTTTTTCTATTGATTTGCTTGTCAATGGTTAGGGAAGAGAGGGGTCCTTATGATGATCCTCAACACCCCAATTTTTAAGAGGAAGATGAAGTATGGATGGTGCCAGGCTTTGTCAACCAGTTCTACGAAGTAAGTAAAACTTTCCTTTTTTATGGTGGATTCTTTCCAAGATCATGAAAAGGGAGAGGAAATAATTATGTTTGTTTGGCAGGTTCCTGGTTATTGGAAGACATATGTGCATGAAGTTGATCAGGAAAGAGATATGTGGTTAAACTCCTTCTATAAAGCTCCCGAGGTTACCTATGCCTGCAGAGCTTAATATTGGTGGTAAAGAGGTATTCCTCCTCATTCCCTTCTGTCATTTCTTAGTCTTTGGAAGTGATATCAAGAACCCTTTTTCTTTTTCTTTTTTTTTTTTTTGGTTTATTGACATAGATGTTTACAATTTCTTAATCAGATAAGACTCCGGAATTTGTTCTTATTAATAAAGAACCAGAGCCTGACCCTGAAGATCCATCAAAGCTAATATATACTGAAGATCCCCTCATTTTGCACACCCCAACTGGAAGATTAATCAATTACATCGAGGATGAGGAACATGGGATCCGATTATTTTGGCAGCCACCTCTAAAAGAAGGTGAAGAGGTGGACCCAAAGAAGGCTCAGTTCCTACCCCTTGGATTTGATGAGTTCTATGGATGAGAAGTGATTGTGAAAAGGGATAAATATATGGAAGCATTTCATAATGGCAATAGAAAATGCATTGAAGCTAGGATTTGATAAACTGGAAAAGTGGACTGAAGAGAAGAAGAAAGCCGGTGAGATGAAGATGAAGCTTATCTTACGGAACTTGACCTTATAGAGACTGAATTGTGTTTGGAAGAGGCCATTGGGGACATGGATGAGGAGTTAAGGATGAGAGGGAAAGAGGTGGAGAAAAAGATGGAAATGGTTTTGCAGGAGGAAGATCCTTCTATGGTGGCTAACCAAGAGGAAAACGCTATTACCAAAGAGGAGGAAAAGATGGAAATGGGTTGATGAAGATGTAGTTGAGGAGGAAGATGAAGAGGAAGAGGAGAATGATATTACTCCTTGCAGTTATGGATCTGTTGCTGAGGATCAGGGCCCAATAAAGAACGACCACAAGGGAAAGAAGCCTGGGGAGTCTCCATTCTCGTCTTCATTGTCATTTGCTTCTTGTAGCCTTGTTTCAGCAGTAAGTACTTATTCCATTAGTTTTTACTTCCCTTTTTTTTTTTGTTCTGATTGCTATGCAAACTTTGTTTAGAAAAAATAATCTGTGAAGGTGAACCATTTGCTTTATGACATTAGATTTCAGAAATTATTATTTTATATATAACTATATTCAGTAGTCTCAACTTTAAAAGGTCCAAAATAATAGGAAATTGGACTGAAACGCTTTATCTTCCAATATCAAATTGCAACCGAACTGGACATTCATGTCTGTTCTGTTTATTTTCAGGATCCTTTATGCTAATTGAATAGGTATCTTTTGTGAGATTGCCTTGCTTTTATATTGTGAATTTCAACTGTTTTCCTCTGTTTCTTTGCAGGTTCCATCTACATTGCAACAATCAATTTTGTCAATTTTATCTTTGAAACAAGGTAGATTACAGCTAAAATCCCATCCCCGCTCAAGTGTAGAAAATTCCAATGACCTCCTAAAAAATATTGATTCAGTCCCTTTCCCTCTGGTACTTGGCCATAAAGTACGGTTGAGAGCATTTAAGCAAGATCATCAAAAGTTTCAACCTCAAAATCGCTGTAACGGACAGAAGTCTCTGTTACGCTCCTTATGTAAGATTCTGTCATGCCCTTGAGTTACAACTACTAATACCAGGAGCAGCCTAAAAAGCATAACGTTTTTGGGCTTCATGCTGCACCGAAGGAATATTCAGACAGCGTTCTATCTTTGCTTACCCCGGCTTGTTATTTGGAATCATACACATATACTAAAATGTGTCAAGCCTCATTTTAGGAACTTGAACAGTTGGACCTAAGAGGGTCAGTTTTGTTGAGGTTGCATGTGATTACTTTTTGGGCAATCTTAAATTCAACTATGCGCTTAGCTTTTATCTTTTAATTGGAGAAAAAGAAAATTAAACATTGAAAGTACATTTTGAGTTTTGATAAATTTGCTTGTACAAATAAAAGGCTAATATGATCAACAAATTCTCATTTGGCTTACTTTTTCTTCGATTCTTCGTTCTTATAGTGAAAGTTTGTATCGGATTTTTGCAAGAAGACAAAGGATGAATGAAGTTTCATTCACGCAATTGAGATTTGGAGGGAATGATCAAGTTTAATGGTTTGGTTCTGTTGATTGTATTTTCATGTAATTTTTCAGGCTAGGAAGTGTAATGATTTGTTAGACAAGGCATGTTTCCAGAAATTCTTCAGTTGCATTTTCTCAAACAGATTGAATAACTCAGCAAATTTTATCATCCTATTCTATATAAATTAGTTCACAATTAAACCAGCATGAGACTATAGCACTTGAGCAATCTTCCTTGAGTTGTCGGAACTTTCCCAACAAAATTGTTCATTTAACTTTCAACATCTTTAGGATTCAAAACTCTCAGTACATGCAACCCTTCTGATCTTCAACTTGCCTTCATCTCCAAGTTGCCTCCTTTGAACAACAAATTTTGAATCTTTTTATAGAACGTAAAAAGCCTTGCCATTCCGTAGATTTTTTTCGTGAGACAAAAGTTGATAATCATGTGTGAAATGAATAGCAGAAAACAGCCACGTTTCGGTTTCCATGTTTTCCAAAATCGAAATGACAAGTGGATTATATCTTGTCTAAAGTCACTGTTAAACAATGGTAAACATGATGTCATCCTGACCTTATATATTTTCTTTATCACGCAATTTCATGGAGTGTTTTCCAAAAGGAAAATGCCCTGTTAATTAGAGTAACCAAATCAAGAACAATGAAAATCAAGAGCAAGAACTTGCGTCTAGACTTTGAACTAGAAAAGGAGGTAACTTTTTAGTGATTGAAAACACTCAGCTGCCTAACAAAACCTGACCCAAGCTTTAGTTTAAAAATAAATAAATAAAGTGCTGGAATTACTTGCATCATACCCAAATCTAGTAATCTACGCTTGCTCCTATTAACCAGACGTCAAATGTTAATGCGGTAGGGAGGCCATCACAGCAACTGCAAGCATGCATAGCCTCAAAAAAAATTTTAGGCTTCGTTGCCACTCTTCCATGGCCCATGGGGCCACCTTACTTTAATTGATGGTATCAAAATCAGGAGTTAAAGCTTTACCATGCGGCTTTTAATGTTGTTAGCCGAGGAATCACCTTCACATCACCATTTATTTTAGTACGCAGAAGTGAAGGGTGCTGAATGCTCTTATCCTCTTGAGTTAAATAATTTGACCATTTCAAATTTTGAAAAGAACAACTTGTTATAAAAATTATTTTCTAAAAAATAAAATCCGATTAATATAGAGTTTTGAACCCGAATTGGAATATAGAGTAGAAGTATCAATTATTTTCATGCCAAAAGCTGTTTATTATATCCACAAAGCCTAACTCTCTCCATCGAGCTTAATTATTGAGTTTTGGTATTTGGATAATGGTCAAATTTCAAGGTCCACGCCAAAAGGCAAATTGTTAACAAGAACCCATGATTTCCAATTGGTCCAATTTGCAATGCAATGTACTTGAACAAAGAAAGCAGAGAATAGGAAAGAACATTAATAAACATTGCAAGATGGCTGCAAAGGCTGAGTGTGACAAGGTTAATCGATAATTCTGCAAACGCCGAACTTATGGAATAGACACAGCCAACAGGGCCTGGACCACAGAATAAATCAGGTGCAGCCTCAGTTCACGAATGGTTAGAACCAAAATATAATTGAGCTTAATTGGTTTTCCAACATGCAATCGTTTCCGAAGTTATTATATCTACTCATATCCTATCTAAGTTAAAAGTAAGCAAAGATAGTAATGAGGTATGTTTTACAAATTTTGTTCAAATTATCAAATACAGACCTAAACCACTTAAATTGATTCACTTTTTATTTTTTAATTAAGTTTAAATTAATTTAAATACTATATATATATGATATGATAGAACATTAGTTTATAGTATTAACTTAAATACATCACATACATTGCATGCATATAATTTGGCTGGTCGATCTACATGATTGGTCTAATCATTGTACTCACACATAAAAAAAAAAAAGGTTTAAAACTATTATGACATCATTTATATACACACCAAACACTCCCATGACAGGAATGCCTGGCTATCAATGAATTTGTTTGCCAACCTTCCAACTTGCCAACTTAATGAAAATTATAATATTACTTTTAAAAAATCCAATATATACATTATTATCAAATAAATTGACCAATCAAATTAAGTGATATATATATATATATATCTTGCTGCCTATTTAAAAAAGGTTGTGTGAATAAAAGTCATGCTTGCTCCAACAATTTTATCTCAAATATTTGAATTTCCTAACATGATGTATCGTTATTGGATAAATTAAAAAACGATGTTTATCAGTTCATGGGTAAACCAACTGATTTATAAATGAAACATTACAATTAAACCAATAGATTATTGTCATATCAGGAGTGTTGAGATAAAAATGACGAGACCAATATTAATTTTAATACAAGACTACTCTTTTTCATGAAGATTTCTTATACTAATAGCATATCCTAAGTTTAATGTATAAAGTCTGGCAAAAAAAATTAAGTTTAGTTTGTAAAGAGAGATTGATAAATATTTTTGGGCAGTAGAGATAAAGATTAAGCATGAAGCGAAAATTTCCTAAATTGAAAACTGAAAAGCATAGTGGCTTATCACTTAAAATCCCATTTCATAATTGATTGACTAGAATTATCGATTTTTTTTTTTTTTTGTTTTGTAACTTTAAACATAATACAAAACTGTCATTTTTTATATAAAAAAATTACTATAAAAGACATCACCAGGATTGATGGGATGGATATGAACATGTTTCACGTCCATGAGATGGCCTTCAATTAGCATTAGATTTTTTTCATGAAATGGCTTGCTATTTAATTGTTATATATAGATCATCACGCCAATTTTGACTATCTGCAGACTACAAATAAAAGAAAACAAATTCAAATTTCAATGGGATAATCAACCATGTTCATTGCTCAACTAAGCTCATCTAAATTGTTTCTCTTTTGACCTTTTTTTTTTATATATACATATATATTTCTTCTATTGCGATTTGACATGTAGAAAGTGATGTTCAATTAGAGAGAATATCGCCTCCAATAGTCGTATTATGAGAAGTTTATATTTACAAGAGATTGATTTTTGTATAATTATAATTAGGTAATTGCAGTATTTATACTATATATAAAATCTATTGTATATTTATAATAAATATGAAATAAAGGACATTTATATCTTTTTAAATTTTTTTATAAAACATATTTTTATTTAAAAAAAAACTATCTACTTTTTTCAACAAATTCTTTTTTTTCATTTTCATACACATAGAGGTGGTGGGCGTGTAATATTTAATTTTATTTAAATTTTAACGCAACCTTTTTTTTTTTTATCTCTGCATTAATATTATTTTTTCAATTCAAAATTTTGTGAAGTAAGATCCTGAAATGATGAAATAGTGACATGAAATTTTACTTTAATTTGAATTTCAATTTAATTAAATAATATTTTCTCTGCCCTTGTTATTACTTGTGATGAAATTAAATCTAGTATGATTGGCCTAAACATAATTTTATTCTCTCTAGTACTCTTTTTTTTGTCTACATTCTACATCTTTGTATGGCCGAAATTCATCTAAAAATCATTAAACTATACTGAAATCATCATGCTAAGCTACCCACAAATTAATACTCATCTCTCAATTTTGAGGGCAATATTTAGCCGTCTGGCTGATGCATACATGCTTTGAACAGGCACATGAAACATATTCTTCATGACAAGATTTTGAGCCTTATTAATTTTGAAGCCAATTTTGTTATTTCTAATTTCCCTTTTTCAATCGCAATAACTTATCAATAGCTTCTTTTACTTTTAACAATCTATTTGAGAATCCCATTGAAAAATTCTCACCGCATTAAAAGGTTCGTTTTATAATTATACGATGCAGCTTAAATTATTGGTTATCCATGCATGTTTACTTCCAAATTGAACTTTCTTATCTTTACATATAGAAAACGGTTGCTTTTCCCACATTTTTTAACGCTTAAAGTCTGCCAAAATTGAAAAATAATTCTTACCAACAAAATCTAAAAGCGTAATCCAACACCTAACAAAAACATGATTTAAAATTGCTTAAACTTGTTGCTTAAATGGTAATGCTTACTAAGACACGGCTAGGATCCAAGACCGGTTTTGATAAATTAAAAATGTTGAATTTTCCAGAAGCAAACGCAAGACCCTGGATCATAGGATTCTACAACCCATACGATCCCTACAATCTAGATAAAAACATCCACCACCATTCACCAGCAGCCCCATACAAATAATAGAGCCGGCGCCTTGTAAGGTAGTGGGGTCTCTTCAATTTGGCCAAACATTTACATTTCCCGTATAATTGGTCTTTCCCACTAGGTTACGACTGTACAATTTTATAGTTGACGTCAAAATTATGAATCAGATAAAAACTTTTATAGTTGGGAGACGGTTATGACAAAATGAATGAGTTTGACGTCACAACCATGTGTTCAAAATAAAAATTTTACGATGGAGAGACTGTTTATGAATGGAATAACTGAGGTTAGTAAGTGAAAAAAAAATGGTGAGTAACAAAAAGGGGAAGAGATAACAACAAACCATAACAACCAAACAAAAGAGAATGCGGCATTGTAAGAAGGCCAAGGGAGGGGCCTATGACTGAGTCACTCCTTTGCCCTTTTCTTCGATTTCGTAAAGGTTTTTTGTTCACTTCAGGAGACCCACCGGCACCAGTCGAGCCTTTCTTTGGTCAAGTGGTCGTGTTCTGTAGGACCCATTTCGGCTGCTGGCTTATTGGCTTAAGACCATTGGATGTCACCTGCCCTACATGTTTCTGGATAAGTTTGGCTTATGATTGATAATTGTAGTTTAATTTGGAGAAGGTGATGTTTTTAAGGTTGATATTGCATATAATAAAATTGATCGTAGCACTTTTGATAACAAACATAATTAAATAATTAATAAAAATTAAATAGTAATCAAAATTATTAATATTATAATTTTGCTTCAAACTCTTGTTAATATTAATATATGAATTTGATTAGAGCTTAATTAGTTAAAGCTAACATGAATAGAATTGTTAATTGATTATAATATTATTTTTATAAATATTAAATTAAAAATATCAAATAACATTTTAAAATAATAATGAATAAATATGTCTACTTTCGTTTGTTCAAAAAGATTTTTCACATCTGTGCTACAAAATGTCATTTTAGAAATATAATGAACGAATATGTTTATTTTTGTCAGTTTAAAAGATTTTTCACATCCAATTTTTTATATATAGATTATAGCTTTGATAACATTATATGTACAAGTATGAATTATATTTAATTTAATGAAGCATTACTCTGGACATACGTGATATGAATGAACATATAAATCCAACGTCATAATGTTGGACAAACAAGGTGCCAGCAATTAAGTTTATACCATGGAATTTGTTGCGGATTAGCCTAATAGGTTAATCAGAATAAAATAATATTATAGTAATGATATTATTAATTTCCAGTACTCCATCCAAGTTCAATTAAGTGCTTTCACTTCTTAACGTATCAATTTCAATATCCACCGTCCAAGAGGTAGCTTGATGAAATTAAGAAAATAACAAAAATAAAGTCTAAGATACAGTCAGAAATGAAATTTTTTGTTGAATTTTGAGATTTCTTATAATTAAAGATTTCAATACTTGAGACTGTTTATCCATGAATTAGGTTCAGGTTGAAAATTATAGATAAACCACTCTTACTCTATTTTATAATCAAATAAATAAACTAATTAATAAATTAAAGCTTAACTAGATAAATTTAACTTAAAATTAAACTAAACTTATACAGACTTTGATCTAGAAATGGAAACAAATTGGAATCCTTCAATTCCTCTCACATTATTTTAATTGTAAATGTTTTATTATAATAATATTATTATAACAAAGTGGTGGCTGATACTAAATCTCACCATGCCACTTCGATAAATCAAGGGTTACTAGAAATTAAAATAAAAATAATATTAATGAGTTGTTAATTCAATGATTTAGAATTGAGACTCTTCAATTTGAATTTATATTTTAATCTTAATCTAAAAAATAAAAAATATATATATATATATATGATTATAGTATGTCAATTATTGGGTCCTACTTACACCAATAATTTTCATTTTCCCCATACTCTTTTGCAACGCGTCTTAATTTCACCGGACCTAACCTTTCCTGCTTAGCTAAGCTCGCTACTACCGATTTCCGAGTAATAGTTCCCACCAATGATCCTTCCACGTAAGATCCACTAGCCTGACAAAAAAAAGGCCATGAATCACATGTTCAAAGCACGTGACTTGCAGTTACAAACGAGTAAACGGAGAGCCGCCTCAAAGAAAGGGCAACGATATTTTTACTAGAGTGCTTACCCTTCCACGCCAAATACCCACGCGAGTCTCTGAGTCACCGAGCCACAAATTCCCTCCACGTGTACACTGAACTCATCGAAAGGACACTATACCACCAGTGCACTTTAGCACGAAGCAGTTTACCCCTTAACCCTCAACGCTCAAGTAAAGCCACACAAATGTCACGTCCACGGGCAATTGCCGGTCATCACTTGATTTACCACGCGGAAAGCGGAAATTACTTTATTTTCCATCAACCGGACGTAGCCGGTAACCCAAGAAAAATCGGAGATTCATAATCTTCTCACTCTTTTTCTTCGCTTTACTTTCCATATAAATTGGCTGCGAGGGTTGGAGCAAGCTTTGTTTCGTATCCTCTCGTCTTTGGCATTTCCATTTGCCTTTGGGTTGCCTGTTTATTTACGGTTATACCTATCAGGTTATGATAGCTACCAGTGGCCGGAAACTCGAGAGCCGTCGCTCCTCTCCCGCTCTCGGTTTCCCTCGCTTTAGGTTTTTTCGTTACCGGCGCTTGAGGTAATCGTTGACTCACTCGCCACTCAACCTATAAAGACAGGGAGGAAGAGTCTTTTTTTTTTTTTTTCGTTTGAATTATTATATATTACACTCGATCATTTCAATTCGATGCCAAATTCGAAAAATAACCGCAAGGAACCAGAGAAGAACCGAAGGGGAAGGTTATCTGAAAAGGCGTCATCGTTTCATGGGAGAATCCCGACGATGGCACCGACGGAGCTGAGGCGGCCGAAGACGCTGCCAGACTTACTTTCAGAAAGGACTGTTTCTATCTCACCCGATGCGAGGCCAAAGTTGACGAAGCTGCTATTGAACGTGACGATTCAAGGGAGCCTCGGAGCCGTGCAATTGGTGATGTCACCGGAAAACACTGTCGGCGACTTAATAATCTCCGCCGTTCAGCAGTACTCAAAGGAAGGTCGACGACCGATCTTGCCGCCAACGGACGCCTCGCTTTTCGACCTCCATTACTCTCAATTCAGCTTAGAAAGTAAGATAAACAAAACCATCTCAAAAGAATAATTAGCCGTTTGATCAGTGAAATTATCTTTTTAACGACACGTGTACGATATGATTGATTGCTAATATCTTTTGTGTGGTGGGGGGCAGGATTGGAAAGGGCAGAGAAGCTGATGGCGTTGGGATCGAGAAATTTCTTCTTGTGTACCAAAAAGGCGGCTTCAAAGGACGGTGAGAAAGAAACGACATCGTGCTCAAAAGAAGCGGAAAAGGTTACAAAGAGCGGCATACCTTGGCTCAAATTCATGGATTTCTTGTTTTAGAAAAACAGGCAACGTTTTGTATTTTGTAAAAATAGGATTGGAATAATATAAAATAGTTGTGGGTTTAGATTATGAAACATGCAAATTTGGGAGTAAAAAAAAGGCATTTGGGGTTATATTTAAATTTTTTAGAGAAGATAAAGAGTCAAAAGAGTGTTTAATGAAAATCTCCCTATGGAAATGTGTATAGTTTTTTAGGAATTGATTTATTAAAGTTGGAATATTTGATGGAAATTTTCTTAATTTGTTGAATAATGTATTCATGATTTTATTATGTTGTCTTAAATCGAGAAAATAATTATTTTGGGATAATTTCTACTCTTTAAGGGATGCAGCCAAATGTTAAAGTCAATATCTATAAAAAAAATTGATTGTTATTCAAATATGTTTAGGATGATTTCTTTTCACCTTGTTATTCTCATTCACTAAACTATGTTAAGCCACTCTTTAGCCTTTTTTTTTTTTTTTTTTTCAAAGAAAGCTGCTTAGATTTTAAATCAAGTGAAAAATAATAGACTAAATCACTAAAACTTGAATGGACCATAAGCTAAATAATATATTAACATGAACATGAGTATCTTTAATTAAGTTGATTAAAGTATTTACATTTAAAAAGATAGTATCCATTAAACATGAGATTCAAATTTTAATATTTACAATCGTTCTTTAATCAGGTTTTTTTTTTTATATAAAAAATATAGTAACGTAATTGAAATTTGTTGTTTTATTTATTTATTTATTTTGTAAATTAAGAAATCCATGGAGAGATTTGAACTGGTAATTTCCCTAATAATAGTATTTATAAGTGTCTGCAATGATAAGGTTATACTGAGAGCATTTTTTGTAATGAAAATGTTGGAATGTGAACCAACCGCAAATTATGATTTTTACAGGTTTGAAGAAGAAAGAGAAGATGATAAAGGCTAAAGCAGTGGTTGTCTGAGACTCTCAAATTGATGGTGTCAACTTGTCCTTTGATATTTTCTTTGTAGTTGAGGAGGCTTTGCTTTGGCGGTTATTCAAAGTAACTTAAAACAAAATTCAGGTTCCAACTTCTAAGTTTCAGCTAGCTTGTTTACTGAGTTTAGAATATTCTTTCTTCGTAGTGACGACATGGGCAAAGCTAATTTATTGTGACAAATGGGTTTATGTTAAAATTTGTAAATTTATTTATTTATTCCCTACAAACAATTTTGAATCTTGACCATGGGAGAACATTGCTTTGATCAATGTAATACTTGTCTATTCTGAAATTGTTGTCTGGCAACTTGGTAGCTGTTACTGTAAATTGGATTTGCAATTATCATTAGGCAAAAGGAGATGTCACATGTAGCTGTTCGTGTCCCAAAGGGCCAATCCCACCTGTCACATGTAGCTGTTCTGTTAATCAACCTTGATGCCTTGAAAGTTTTGGGGTCTTTGCTTAGAAGGAATTCAAATTCTGCTATTTGAATATAAAATCATGAATTAATCATTAAGTTCGGATTCATCAGTTATATTGCTAAAATTTGATATATTCAAATGAGTTCACCATTTTTCTTTTAATATTCTAGGAGGAAAATTTGTTTTAGCTTTGCTGCAGATCTTCTTTATTCTTTTCAGATAAATCAAAACAATAGGATAGAAAGTTGATAGTAACTGATACTCTATACCTAAATAAACAGTCATTTGTGATGGCTATTTTTGACTCCGTTGCATCCATCCCCTTGTTTTTCAAGGTGCTTTCAGCGTATATATAATTTGACCACTCACCTTCCCACAAAAATAGACTTGTCACGCCTATAACTTGGCTTTGTTATGAGATTTAAAGGAAATGGAAAAGAAAAACTTTGACTAAAATCTGACAAAATTACAAAGTGTGATTGTTATCGTCATAAACATCATCTTTCATCTTCAAAAGTAAGTGAATGAATTGCATCAATAACTTTTCCTTGAGAATACAATGAACTTTTCATATATATATATATATATATATATAGTTATAACATCAGGTACTCATGAGGGACATTTGGAACCATTGGTTGGTACAAATTTAAACCCATTGCTAAATATTTTAAACATTTTGTGGCTTTTTCCAGGTTGCCATTGAGGCACATGTCAGAAGCAAAAACTGGAAATTAAAGCATGGGAATAAGTAGTATGCATGCAATGGCTGAAGCATGTTTGTTTTTTCTATTCTTTTTCAAATCAAAAGCTCAAGATTCCCAAACCCGAAAACCAAAAACCTGATCTTTTTGAGGCACTTGCCGACTGAAACTATGGCCTATGGGAAACTTCAATGTATGTGTCCCAAAAGTAAAGCTCTTTGTCTTTTGGAATCCTTCAAACTTTATTTCCTTCCTGTCAAAAATTTTAGTGGTGGGAGCCATGTGAATATGGTTGGCCAACATAAAAGACAAATATTTGGTACAAATTAATCAATCAACCAATGAAAATTCCCAGTGGTTTATGACGTGAGGAACAGATTAATTTTCTTTATTACTGTTTCGAGCAAAAGCTTATCCAGTAAAAATATCAATAACCTGATGTAAGATGTGTTTGGATTGATATGATAGGCAATTAGATCCATTATTTTTTTGTTTATAATTAAGCAAAAAGTTATAGCTTGGCCACCAAGAGATATTATTCCTCAAACCTAACATCCCACTTGCAGCCCTAAAGTTAATAAAAATTACAATTTGCTGTTTTCCTGTGAAATAAATTTAAATGGAACTACTGCAATTAAAGTGAATATCACATGCAATGGAGTAACATTGCCATGAGTCAAAAAATATGGTGGAAAATTAAAGGTACTTCCCCCTCCCCAACATGGTGTTAATGAGGCATCACTTTCTAGACCTTGTTTTGTCATTGAGCTTCCACTATCAAATCCTATTGCTATATAAATTGAAGTTTATCCTTGCCATAGAGAAGTTCCGCTCTGCTGTGGAGAGTAATTTAGTATCATTAAGTAGAATTATTCATATATGAAAAGAAATATATAATATTTATAACGATTTTTTGAAAGGGTGAGTAATTTGGCGATATGAAATACAATATTATTAAGAGCAGCAAAGGAAGAATAAAACGTGACCCACCTAACAAAGATGGATTAATACCAAAATGATCAATTTTAAAAATCCATTCTTTACACAATTAAAGCCATTCTTTGATAATCCTTTTGGTGCTTAGGTGACAACAAATAAAGGAAGTGAATAAGAGACTTAAAAAGCACACGAAAGAGGGGATATACAAAGGAACCTTGTTACTCATGATTCACACACACGTCTGTATCATTTGCAAACCAGTCAAACCATAAACACTACAATAAAATAAAAGATTAATGACAGTTTTGTAGTGACGTTTTACTTACAGACGCCGTTAGTTTTTGTATTTTTATAAAACTTAAAACGTTTTTTTATCAAAATATCACTAAATATTCAAATAGCAACGTTTTTACTTATAAATGCCACCCAAGCAAAAATTAACGGTATTTATCAACTAAAACGCTTTGAATAATCCTCTCTAAAAAATTAGAGTGATTATTGAAGGTAAATTTGACAAAATATATATTGAATAATCTTGTTATAAAAATAGATAGAAAATTATTAAAGGCGTTTTCTAAAGAAACGCCTTCAATAATTTCATTAAAAAATTAAAAAAGATTATTGAAGGTGTTTTTAGTCAAAAAATACATTCAATAAATATCTTATCAAGTTTTAAAGATCACACGATTGTTAACCATAAGGTCATAGGTTCAATCCTTTCTTTTAGCATTTTTTGGGTTATTGAAGAAATTATTTGTAAGAGATTATTCAATGCGTTTTTTGGACAAAAACGTCTTTACTAATTCAATTAAAAAATTTTGGAGAAAGAATGTTGAAAGCATTTTATGTCAAAAGCGCTTTCAATAATCCACTCAATAAATTTTTATGAAGGGTTATTAAATGTGGTTATGATAAAAAACGCATTTAATAATCTATACAAAAAAGTTGAAACAGATTCTGGAAGGTATTTTTTGTCCAAAACGTCTTCAATAATCCACTCAATGAATTTTTATAAAGAATTATTGAAGGTAATTTTGGTTAAAAATACATTCAATAATATTTTGTTAGGGATTATTCAATGTGTTTTCTGATTAAAAACGCCTTCAATAATCCCATAAAAAAATTTGGTTTAATTATATATTGAAGTCAGTTGTAGGTTTATGCCCTACAAATATTTGAAGTCAGTTATAGGTTTAAACCAAGAAAACATTTGGTTTATATATGTGATACTACGAATTACATTTCGAAATTTACATTATGAACATTGTTGTATTTTAATAAATTAACCATAAATCTAGATTTAAAACTGATAACATTGCTATATAAATATATTTTTCTCAAATAATCGTATTCAATATATATGTATCCATATAAAATAAATATATACCAATAATATTAAACCAATACCCCAATCTATAAACTTAAGTTATTTATTCAATATGATATGTTAAAAATATTATGAGAAATGATTCTCATATATTTATACTCAACCAATAATGTCTGACCTTAAGGTTTAATAATAAATGATAATATGGTGAAGCTTTCTTTATTCTCTTACTAAAAAATATATATATAAGAAGTAAATGTTAATAAACAATAAAAGTATAAAACATAAAACTCATGATTCACACGTCTGTATCATTTGCAAAGCAGTCAAACCATAAAACTCCGTCCTCCAAGATGGGCTTCCTTGCAGTGGAGTTTGATATTGCGACCTTTACTTCAGAACATGCCATTTTATACTTTAACTTGTTCTTCTAACTCTTCTTTTTGCATGCCAAACTTTATATTGGAATTGTAGAAAGAATATTGCTTATCACTTTATAAAGAACCCCAAGAAAGGTTTTAATGCTAGAAGAATGACATAATTTAACATTACAAGCTCATGTAATTGCTAAAATATTCCTATTTCCAAATCTTGGCACTCATAAAAAGCATCAAGACATATTGAGATGGACCAAAATTCAAGCAAAACTAAAAAAAAAAAAGAAAAAGACCAACATTGCAAATATAATGGTTTTACAGGCAACAATCACAAGGCCATAACTGATCAATCTATACGCTAAACTCAATGAGTTAAGAGAATGATGCAGGAAACAGAAAATAACGAACATGATAACTTATGGTTAGAGTTTGAGATGAAATGAGAGAGAATTATTTTTTATTTTTGGTTAAAATTTCAGAAAATTTTAAGTACCGAAAACAAAATCTTTTTGTTCATTCGCATCATATCCAAAATTTTGCATATATTTAATAAATACAGTATATTCTTTCAAAAAAATAAATAAAGTATGTTTAACTTAATTATAATCAACAAGTCTTTCCTTTGTACCCAATAAGTAGTACTATAAATGTTCTCAAAGATAAAAAGGATTAGGCAAAAAAGAATGTGACGATTAGGCACTTCTCAAGAACCATTAAGGGATTTATGGCCTATTCTTCAGGTGTCCATAGATAGTTTAATAATGGGCTTTTTTTAGCTTTACAATACCTTAAAACATTGGGGTAGGTTAAGTCGAAAAAATTGAGGGCAGGTTAGGGTCGGACTATTTTTTTGGTCCAAATCAATTGGGTCAAGGTCCAAGAAATAAAGAATCCCAAACAATGCCTAAAAAGTTTTAAAAAAACCCTTAAAATAGAATAAACACAACGTGGCGGCAACTCGGTTATAAATTCATTTCTATTTTCGCTCATTTCGACCTCTTATAAGGCATTTTTACTCCTCTCTTGCTTAGCCTTCTAAAACCCTAGTTCTCCCCTCCTCTCAAAACCCTAGCACCCTTTTCTTTTTCTCTCATCGTTCATCGTCATTATCATCCATGGAGTTCTGGGGTAAGCCCCTTTTTCTTTCCACTTTTGATGCTTTGGGCTTTTGCTTCCATCTCTGTTCTTCTTTTCTGTTGTTCATTTTCTTATTTTATTTGAACATTTTTATTCATTATTCTTTTTTTTTTTTTTGGTTTATGTTTCTTTTTGTTTTTAAAAGGCAGTTGTTTTCCTCTGGAAGCTTTAAACTTTCATTTTTGTTTCTTTTGTCTCTTCTATTGAAATGATGTTAGCTTTCCCTTGTGTTTTAACTCCTCCTTTTTGTATGGTTTTTAATCCATTTTTTATGGCTATGTTAGATTTTTTTTTGGGTGTACTACTATCAGTACAAATTATATTATTATTTTTAAACATGTTTTAACATTTGCTTGTATCATAAGTTTACATTTGTTAGTATGATTTTGCAGATGGTAGTTAATAGATTTTGGATTCAGTTCATTTTGTGGTCATTGAATGAAAGTTTGTTAAGAATGATTATATACTTCTGATTTATATTGAAAGTGTAAAGACCCTTTATTGTTGTTTTCTAGTTTGGTTAATTAAATTTAATTGTCTTTTATGTACTATTAGGTATTGAAGTTAAGGCTGGACAGCCTATTAAAACAGACCCTGGTGCCAGTTATATCATCCATCTTTCCCAGGTTCGAAGTGATTAACTTGTGGTTGTTTTTGTTTGTTCTTTTTTTTTTTTTCTGAAATAATCTGTAGTTTTGACTGTGTATTTAGGCATCACTTGGCGAGTCGAAGAACAAAGCAGAATCTGTTCCCCTTTATGTGAATGCCAATGGGAAGAAACTTGTTCTTGGAACTCTTTCCCACCAGAATTGCCCTCAATTAACTTTTGATTTAGTATTTGACCAAGACTTTGAGCTCTCTCACAACTGGAAAAATGGGAGCGTCTATTTTATTGGTTATAGAACTTTTGTGCCAGAGGAAGGATATCCTTTTATTAGTAGGAAGTAATTTACCTTTTTTGTGATAACCAAACTTTTGTTTTTCATTAATGTGAAGTGTGCTTGTTCAATCTTGTATCCCTTGACTCTTAAGCTGTCTTCTGTCACCACTGAAGATGAATTCGGTGAGTCCTTGAATAAATTTTGCCTACTTGCAGTTTTTTTTTGTTTTGATCAAGTATTTCTCATGCATATTATTCTTATATACAGATACGCCAAGCGAGGAAGAAAGTAGTGAGGAGGAGGAGGTTCCTGTGGCTGCTGCAGAAAATGGTAAGTTCTCTTCCTATCCTGGAATTTATATCAGTGGTTGAAGATTTGATTAGTTCTTATTTTAAACTGGCAAACATTTTCTTCCATTCCAGGAAAAACTAAGATAGATACAAAAACAGCAAACGCTGATACTGGGATCAAGATAGCAGAACCAGGCAATAACAAGAAAACTGAGGATGATGATGATGAAAGTGGTTCTGATGAGGATGATGATTCTGAGGATGAAGATGAGTCTGATGAGGTTTCTTTTTGTAACTAGGCAAAAATTTTTAATTCATTTATTATTGTAGTGAATGTTTTTCCTTATTTTATTTATTCTGAATGGTCTTTTTGTTCTGATATCTGGCAAGCCCTTTTCTTTTATCATATTATTTTGGTTTTATTAATTTTTTTCCCCACTAATAGTGAAGATATTAAAATTTTCGGTTCCTTCTAAAAATGATTGACATGAAATGCATGGGCAGTGACTTTAGTTTGATAATTTTTTAAGGATTTCAGTAGGTTCATATGTATTACTTCCTTTATATTCCTGTCTAGTTGAAGTAATAATTGATAGAGTTGGATGAGTGAATTTTGAATTTTGTGTTTTTCTGGACAGATGTCTATGGATGAAGGTTCAGATGATGAGGATGAGGAGACTCCTAAGAAAGTATGTTTGATAGATTTTTAGCGGTTTTCGAATTGTTGAATCTGACCTGATTCTATTAATGTTATTTGTGTCTTTTGCTTTCAAGGTTGAGTCAAGCAAGAAGAGATCTGCCGAAGCCACAACCCCTGTTTCTGCAAAAAAGGCAAAATCTGCAGCTACACCCCAGAAGACAGGTTTTTCTCATAGTTCACTCGAATGTCTGCAGTATTTCTGCCACTTTTTATGTTTACATATTTTTTTTGTAATGGTTAACCAGTATTGGGCCATTCATTTCTTTATGATCTGATTATAGTTCCTTGCAATTGCAGATGGTAAGAAGGGTGGTCACGCAGCAACACCACACCCATCAAAGCAGGCTGGGAAAAATTCTGCAAAGAGTCCAAAGTCTGGTGGGCAATTCTCTTGCGGGTCTTGTAACAAGTACTTATCTACGACTTTAAAAACTGGTACCAATTTTGATTGAGTTGGTTGCTTTACTAACTCCCTGCATATTTTTTATGAGCAGGTCATTTGGCTCTGAGGGTGGTCTAGAATCTCACAAGAAGGCCAAGCATGGTGGCAAATGAGAAGGTGTTACATGCTCTTGGATGTTTAATTTTGGGAGAGATGTTTTCTATTGTGGTTTTGGTAGAATATGCTTTTAGCATATATGGGAGGGGTTTATGGTTAAAAAGACTTTGGGGGGTCCTTATTTCTGATTCCAAACTATAATTTTGGATACTATCTTTTGGTTGTAATGTTGTCTAGGCGTCTGTTCTCTTCTTGTCCGTTTTGCATTTACATAGGATCTTATAAGAATGAAAGGATTATGTTCTGGAAGCTATATGAATGAGGTTTTGCATGTGGATGTTATTCATTTGCTAAGTTGACCTGATAGCATCTACCGTTTCAGCTTGTAGGGTTGTCTTGTCCTAATAAATCTTTGATTAATGTGTATTGCTTTTGGGAATGACAATATATTGTCGTGGTTGGATTAATCGTGAGCTCAAAGAGTTCAGATTAGGATTTATTTATTACCACAAGATTATGTTGGATGTATAAAATTATTGATAAAATAATAATTTTTTTATATTATATTCAATATTTTTATGACATAAAATTATTTAATTTTTAACGATTGAAAAAAAATATTTTTAATTTATGAAACTAAATTTATATGTTAAATAATAATTTTAAAAATTATATTAATAATTTAAATTATATAAATTTTTTAAAAAATTTTAATAAATAAATAAATAATTTTATTTTAATTTTTATATTTATTAAACATAAAATAAGATGATATTATTTAATTTAATTTTATCTTTGTCATATACATGATTTTAAACATGCGAAAAAGGATTTACTAATATATCAAGTTGCAGTTGTAGACAACAACTATACTACTAATTTAATATTATTACAGATTTGCCTCCTAAGCTATGTTCATACTACTCCATTTCAATGCGACTTTACCATAAAAACAAAAAGAGAAAAAATCCTTTTTGAGTAATTTCCGTAATAATAATTGATTAATGGCATGCTTAAGAAAGAGAAGAAATAGCTCATACATTTTATTAGTAAATTGAAGGCTGAACTATTTTCTACGAGTCTAAGCCGAAAATAAAAACTCCTTTCCTATATATTGATCTAAAAGCTGCCTTCATTGAATCATTGCCAAATGCACAAGGTTCAAAAGAGGGAAAATAAATAAAAGAAATCCAGAATTCTGAAGTTTATATATTAAACCAATAATTTTTTTGGTGTGCTAATAAGTCATATCATAATTCGATTCAACAACACCTATGCTCCAATACTTCTTGGTTTCCTCGTTTTCAAAACAGATCCATTTCAAAGTCCTAACAACATAAAATATGATTGTGACGATCCAACAAAACAAAACCAAACCAAACCAAACCCGTCTGTCAAGAACTAAATATAAAATCCAAAGTCAAGCAAAATTAAGCAGAGACCCGCTAACAATAACACTCCTATTCCTAGCTTTGTTGTTAAGACACAATCTGATCACCAACAACTACAATGTACTTGCAGTAGAGTTGAGAGAGGCTGCGGTTACTTTCTTTTCACTTCTGTAAGTTTAACCCAAGAAATCCTTTAAACCACCAGTTTTTCTGCCACCCAACGGACAACCTGTACACAAATTCCATGATAAGCTGCTATTAAAATAATGCCTCAATCCCGAGAAGCAGGAATACCTGAACCTGCAAAACTCAATATCATTCATAAGATAACAGTTTTTCCTATAAGTAAATTTAAGACTTAAGAGTTTGATGTAGAGATAGATTACAGGAAACAAAACCCAATTTAGAACCATGAACTTTGATCGTTCAGTAGCCTGGAAGTGTGGTGGTCACAGGGTACCTGACTGTAAATTTATGAACACAAACATACACAAACAAGCTTTAATGCATGCATTTTTGCCCACAACAGAAGGTTAAGATAAAAATTTAAGGCAGAAGATAATATCTTTCCATAGACTTGCCTTATAGTATAAATTATGATCTCCCATTCCCTACTAAAATATGGAACAAATAGTAGTGGTCACGTTAAAATTGAAAGAACACAGGAAATCAAGGCCAAAACAAGAGCTTCGGGGGAGGAGAGTAAAACAGAGTATATGTATTCTGATTCGCTTAAATGTTAAAACCTTGCTTAGCTAACCATCCATACCCAGCTTCAGGCAAACTTCTCTTTCTTAATTAATTGCCTTAAGCTTCTACAAACTTAGAAAAGACTGAAGTTAATTGAAGAGAAAGCAATATCATGGAAAAATGTGGTAGGGTAAAGAAAGACAGAACGAGAAATTGCAAAAAAAGTTAGGAAAAGAATGAAGCTAATTGGAAGGCCGAATAAAAAGGGACATGAGTTCAAAATTTCTCAAATAGTGATGTAGTCAAGCACACAATCAAGCACCATGACAGTAGTTGCAAAAGGCATGGACCTAAATGCAAAAGGCAAAACAAATTTCAAATTCCATATCAAAGAATTGTGAACCTGCACACCACCTGCACAGTGGAAAATGGGCAGTAAGCTATATTTACTGAATGCTGGGTCTTAGTAGAAATATTTCTTGTTCTTCTGAGGATAAAAGAAAAAAAGAAAAATAATGAAAGAAGAACATTGAGGGACAAACCGGGCAGAGTGATTTAACCAGGATTAATGGGCTCCCAGTAGTGGATTCTACTCCTGCAGCTGCTGGTAATGCTTATCATCATTCTGCACATATCCATTGTTACCATTCTCATTGTTATTATTGGCAGCATCTTCATCGAAATTGTTCGCATTTTTTTCTTGTTCCCTTTCGCGGTTCCATTGCTCAATTTTAGCACGTCTCTCCTCACTGCCTTCACGGACTGGGCTACGATTCCTCTTTCCACCAGGGCTTCTGCTCCGCCCTCTCCGATGGCCAGGACTGGTACTCCTATGCCTTCTGCGACGGCTATCATAATAATTATCCCTATCATCATACCGCCTACTATGGCCACGCCCACCATGAGAGCGCTCATCATGGCTACTACGATGCCTGTGAGGGCTTTTGCTTCTGCTTCGACTCCTTCTCGACCTCCCAAATAACTGGCGCCTCAACTCCCTAATGAACATTAATACAATGAAAATATTTAGACCTATTAAAACAATGACCATATACAGCTAATGCTGATTCGAAAAAACAGCCCACCTGCTGATTCTTTTAAGATGCATAAAATTGCAATATCCACCGCGATTGCAAGTGTTCTCATCATACTGCCTACAGGTGGCTTCACGGAAGTCTGTCACAGGTGAGAAGTCAACAATGATAGGACGGCCTGCAACAAAAAGTAAGGCAATTTAGTGATACAAGCATTTATACACTTCCAAAACAACCAATAGATAGAAACTAACATGGAAAAAACAACTTAACAACGCAAGCATCTATTACAAATTATGAAAAGATTGAAACTAATACAAAAGGGTAAGGTAAAAAGCATAATCATCTATTAAAATACCAGAATTAAAAATAGATAGAAACTAGTAACACAAAAGAATAATATAACTTAGCCTTAACCTGCCTATTTTGGACATGACACAGAGTTAAGTTGGTTTGCGTTTTGTATAATCATGCTTGTGTCATAATTGTGATCTCATTGACCAATCTAACTTGTATATAAAGCACTTGTACACGATTAATTAATTGTATTAACATGTTAACCTACATCACTCTATATCTAACCCGTTTAAATTCATTTATTGAATTATTGATTGGAAATTCATGAAAATACATTCATGTTTAAATAGGTCAATTGTATCTAAATTGGTTTACCATCGTATATAATCGTCTTTAAACACATTAACCATGTCATATTGTGTAACCTATGTATTAAACATGTAGTGTTTGTCACAGGAGCTTTGACACAATTAATTAATCGTGTCATGTTCAAGTCGACCCATTTATCTGTCATACCTTTATCTTGACACAATACACTTATGACCTGTTAACACAAATTGCCAGCCCTAACTTCGCCATACAAGAATTTGTTCCAATTCAGGTCACTAACTATATGTATATATAAAGATAGAAGAAGCCAAACCAGCATAAAATCTGCCGCTAAGATTCTTGAGCGCATTAGCGGCATGTTCTTCCTCTCTAAACTGAACATACACATTGCCCACCTGTCCATAAAATTGAAGTATAATTAACATATGAAACCATAAAACAAAGATAGTGCCAAAGACTCGTTGGGGGAAAATCAGTTACCATATGGTCAGCCAAGTTGTCGCATATGTTCAGACTCTCAATTTCTCCATACTTGCTCAGTTCCTCAAATAAATCTTCATAAAAACCCTGCAAAATTAATATTAAACATATAAGACTCTGTTTTGTTGGTTACATTAACAGTTTGCTTTTATCTAACGGAAAGCAAATTCGAAATATCTCCTATACTATTTAGCATAACTTTTGGCATTCGATTTATCTTGATCCAAACAGAGCCAACATAAATATATATATATATATATATATATATATTAAAATTGATTAAATCGTTAAACCCTAACTCATAGAGTAAAACATTTAGATTTAAAATGTTTTGGAGAATTACCTCGAAATGTTCTTGGATCTTGCGGGGGTCGATGGGGTTACCCTGGGCGTCGACGCCGGGTGTGATCATGTCGGGCCGCTGGTACATGTTAGAGAGAAGGAGAGTAGGGCTGATGCTGGGCTTGGTGTGGAGACGCGAGCACCTGTCACCGTGACGACACGCGCCTATCTTGAAATAGAAGGGGCAGTTCACCCTATCCTTTTCCGTCCCAAAAATCGACGCCAAGTGCTCCGCCATTTTTTTCCCTTCTTTTCCTTTTCCTCCGTTTTTCTTCTTTTCTCTCTCAAAGGATCTCTTTTCTTTCCGTTTTTTTGAAGGAAAAAAAGATTATTTGAAGGACGGTGATTATCGGACGGTGTGGCGTGAGATCGAAGGGTTTTGATTTGGTGTATTGGAGTTTGAGGGATGAGATTGTGGCCGTTAGATCATTATGGCTTTTTTCTTCTAGATGTTTCTAATGGATTACAAAGAAATCACTCGAACAGGGCCACTGGTTAGGCCTAAAAGAACAGGCCCATTGGAATTCTTAGGGGCTAGGGCTATCAATGGCCCATTTAATATTTCATTCATTATGGGCTTAATTTAAGCTCTAATTTAATGATCTTTCCTTCGAAGAATGACCTGGGTTTGGGTGTCAGGGACTATCAGATCCATAGCCAAGCATTACCAGATTGCTGATCAGCCAGAACCATACTGATTCTAAGTTTTTCGATGGAAATTTATAACTTTTTAAACAATAATCATCTAGAAATATTAATTTTTAACTCTAGGATTCCTCTTGCAAAGACTGGTCATGCAGATAGTCGATGGTAGATGAGCTTAGTAGATAGTAGATGCTGCGGAATATTACGATGAAGAGGTGACCCCAAGTTTCAGGGAATGGGGCCTAAGAGCTTCCAAATTATGGGTTGTATGAGGGAAAGGATCCCGACGTCTCAATGTTAAAATTGATTCATCAAGTGGCAGTTCCAAAAAGCCAAAGCACAAGACAGCAAGTTGAGAAGACATGCCAACTAACCATTTAAAGCATCCCAGAGAATTATTATTGTAGTATTTGTTTATCAGATATAGAACTAAAATTAACCGACTTGGAGGAGCAGATTCAAGTCCAGACTTACCCCAGATTCACTACTGATTTAGAAAGAAATGACCCTTTCCTATAGTCCTCTCCACCCCTTCTCTTACAATGCCAATTATTGAAAGAACCCCACATCATGTGACAAAATTAACACTGTAGTGAAAGAGGCAAATTTCTGAGACAACTGCAATGCTTGCATGTGTACGAGTATGTAGAACTTTTTCTGTGTTGGGTGTGGAAAAATGTGGGGAATGCCCTGGAAAATGAAGACTGCTAAGAGAAAGTGGGATTGTTCAGTAAAGCACAAGCACGGCTGAAGTAAAAAAAAAAATTGTAACATTTGTATTGGTTGGTGTTTGCTTGAGAAGTCCAATCTCCATCCATTGTCAAGACAAAATGGTGGGAACCTTAGCACGGAAATTTTAAACTAATTGTTTGTTTTGTAGCTGAAAATTAACTAGTTTCCACTTCATTATCAGTCCTTTTCTTCATTCATTGCATTATCAGTTTATCAGTTTGCTATGCTTCACACTATCTTTGCCTTTTTTTTAAGTGACTAACTGCCACAGAAAGCTACATTTGTCGCCTCGAAACCTTGTCATGGCCATTTGTGAAATGAAAAAAAAAAAAGGGCTCTCCGTTAGCTTTGGTCCTTGAGAGAAATTGCTCAAATGAGTGCCTGAAACAAGGGCACCCACTATTTGTCGCAATCAAAGGTAGAATTTTCCCATTATAATTGAGAAAGATAAATTAATGCAGTCTGACACAGTTTGGTTGTTTCATTTATAATGCCACCTTGTCTTGGTTTCATTGATTCTTTGTTATAAATATATACATACATACATATATATACATGTATTAGACCTTTTGCTGATACTATCACTCAGAGTATAGTTGGCAAAAGTAAGGCTCATTATACCATGGAAGATTACAGTGTTATCTTAGTATGTTTCCTCACCAATTAGTACGAATTTAATTACCAAGATTTATTCACAAAAGTTTTGTATTGTACAAAGAAAAGGAAAAAATAAAGTCAATATGCTTCAATCGCAGGCTTGCAGCAATTGGTCATGGAAACAGCTTGGTCCAGGAAAAAGACTTTACCTCTTCTTAATCGAAATCAAGCCAAGGATAAGTATTTCTTCAACATTAGATATATAAATTGTTCGCAGACCTTGATTTATTGTTTTTGAAATGAATAAACCAACCTCTCAAAGGTGCAAAATGCATCTTCCATTCGAGTTGGATATGTCCTCTCTTCGTTTAATTGCTGCACAAAGTTTTTCTCACTTTGCTTCTGGCTATAATTTTCTTACTGGAAACGGTTGATTATACAAGGCAGGTAATGCCTGAAGCACCTTGTTTCTGAATTTCTTTTCTTTGAAGCAAATTGTCAGAAAACTTGATTTGGAAGTTTCCATAATCTCTGAGCTCCAGTTAAAAATTCAATTATCTGTCATAAGGCCAAGAGGCCAATTATTTTTAGCAGTCCTTTGACATATAAGTTATAAAAACAGTCTTTGCAGGCCTCCCAATTATTATTATTTTTTGGCCAATGCAGGACTCCTCATTCACTCAATTAAACTTTAACCTACTCTCTCTATTATATATACCAGTTGCAGATATATTATTACTTCACCTTTTGGATAATATAAATTAGCTCTGCCTATATGTCTCCCTCATTGGGCATTGGTTGAAGTATAAGTGACAAAAAGGTTAGCTGAGATAATGAGGCTTCTATTAGAAGAAACACAAATTGAGCATCGATCATTTAAGTTTAATGTTTGGAAAATATTGATTTTTTTAATCAATGAAAAGAATTAGATTCCTAAAAAGGGTATTAAAAAATGTTAAAGAAAAAAAGAATATAATACATAAGATAATCCAGAATTCATAGTGCATCCCACAAGCCGCAAATGATTGGGACAAGACATGAAAGGTAAGCAATGAAACTGTTTCTTGTTAACTGGTAACTACCTAGTAATAAATTGTCTGAAAAATAAAGAGTAGACATGATTATGGGTAATGTTTATGTCTCAGCACACTGAAAAACTTCATCTGCTATTCAGCCTGATACCGGGTTATAATATCTAAATGGGAGCTCATGAGGGAATAAACTTACTGGAATAATGATTCCTAGTGAAGGAGAAAACGCTGGCAAATGCTTAAACTCTAAGTTTAATCAAGAAAAGCTGTTCATAAATGAAGCACATTATATTTTTATATGTATGGCATCATGTTACTTTAGCAAGAAGTTTATTTGTATAATTTAAGTTATAGCTGTAATTGCATGAATGGATGCAGTGATTTTATTTATATAAAAAAAATTGCAGAGGAAAATGTTATATATATTAATATTTAAATTTTAGATATATTAAATATTACTTTTTAAAATTGATTACATGAATCAACTTGACTAAATCAAGTTAATAAATGCAATGATTTTACGATTTGAAATAGTTTAAAATTTGTATTAATCTAGAAAATTAAGAAAATGCTGGGAATGTATGCAAGGAAACAATAAGAAATGTTGTCAGGGGAGAGAATCCCAATGCAGAAATGGTTGTCATAATAGTTTTAAATAAAAGGTTAGAGGGAAAAAAGGCTGATGCGTGAAATCAAGGCTTGCTTGACTAATGAGAAAAGTTTACAATATTAGTTTTTAGTATCTTAATAATAATGCTGCAATTATTGCCACAGTTAAAAAGTCTTGGAAAGAAATCCAGTAAATTGAAAAAGGTACCAGAAAGAAATTATTGACAAGAATCTGATACAAACCAAGGATATAACAGAAACATATAAATACTGGGATTTGATAAATTAACTGTGATTACAAAGTTCACCCTTCTATCCATCACTTTATTCCTTTCGAAAAGCTTGTAAAACTAAAAAATGTGAAACCCAAAAGAAGAAACAAGAGAAAAGAAAAAAAATCTCACAATTACAAGCAAACATCACTCCCTGTTGTCTATTATCACAGGCTCTTTTTGTATTTTCTTTGTCCTTGACTCTGTATAATATATTGGCATAACACCACTTTTTTCTGGTGAATTCTCATTTGCTGGAATGATTTGGAGGGAGAGACGGTGACAAGTTTTCTTTTGGTGCTGAATACGTTGAAAGACCTGTTTCTGTTTGAATGAGCTAAAAATAAGCAATATAATTGCAGTCAAATGGCTGCAGACCGGCTCCCACTTATCTTGTGGGGGACAAAAACACTGATCACCAACACAAACGCTTACAGGATTGTGCCAATGTCGTTGTGACACTAAATGATGGTGCCAACATAGCCAATTCCTGTGATGAAGAAGCTAATTGTTTGGAGGAAGAGGTATATGAAGTAATTGTTCTTCCCATGGACAAAATCATAGCATCCACAAAGGAAGAGGAATGCCGCGAATCCTAACTCCAATGTGTTGAGCCTGTTCATAGAACAATAACAAGAAATTCTACTCAGAAATAGATTAATAGTTTCATAACATTCACATATTATAATCTTGTGCTATTCAAAATTTTAATTCAGAGAAAACTCATTAAGTTTCCAGGCGTATCTATTGCTAGAAGCAAACGATCGGATCATGGGAAGTTAGGCAGGCAGTAGCCTTATCTCTTTCGCAACTACAACAAAAATGAAATCCATAGAACGTACAATGTCTGACAACTTTGCTATCTATTTTATAAAATGCCAACTCAAAGAATCTCAACTACAATAACTGAAAGAAAATAACACTAAATATTTGACCACTAGAAGTTATGGGGTTTGATTGAATTGGAAAATATTGTTTTTTCCTTATAATATGCAGATTTGGTGGGAAGTATTTTAAAGAAATAAAAACAAGAAAAGATGACCTCAGGAAGAATCTTAAATTCTTTAAGAGCGATGATGACTGTTCTTACCTATCAGTGAATTTGAATCTAAATTTTCTGGGCGTTTTGACATTTGTCTTGTTCTTAGCAGCATCTGCCGCTTTCTTGACAGCATCTCCTAGTTTCTCAGTGACTACCCATTCATTGGCTCTGCCAGCCTCTAGGAGACCAATAAATGTTGCCTTAGTCCGGTGCAATGACATAACATTCTCGAAAAGAATCCAGTAAAATAGTAGATGGATGGATCTGCAAATCCACAGACGATTAGTCTTTTTTATATATAGCAATCAAGTTAAAGAGGATGTAAAGAGAATCAATCATTGTAATAATGTATGCTATACCTTGGAGTTCCTACTGAGTTTAAAATGGTGATGATGGAAGGAATATAAACGGCTCCCCAAATAGGAACTTTAACTTCAGGTACCAAAATTGTAAGCGGAAGAACAACACAGTAAAAGAAAAAGGTGACCATATGAGCAATGATCTTTCGCACGAAGAAGAAGCTGTAAATAACATAGACTTTCTTCCAGAATTTCACTTTCTGCAGTACATATTGTAATAAATCAATAACACTGCAAGATTGAAAACAAGGGAAATTCATAAACCGCAACCTTATATAAGATTATATACAGCAACGCTAACCTTGTTTTGAACGATCTCCCATACCATTTTCCTGAACAGATTAGCAGGACCACAGGACCATCTATGCTGCTGGAAGCGGAATGCCTTGAAAGTACTAGGAAGTTCACTTTTCACCTAAGTAATTAAGACACGGGAATAATAAATCACCTGCACACTTTAAAGGGGACCATGCATTGCACATTGATCACACAAAAGAAATACCTGAAGGTCACCAAGGTAAACAAATTTCCATCCCCTAAGACTAGCTCGGACGGCAAGGTCCATGTCCTCCACGGTGGTTCTATCCTTCCACCCACCTGCCTCATTAATGGCAGCAATTCTCCAAATACCAGCGGTTCCTGCATTTGGTTCATGCATGCACTTTAAGTTATAGCTAGTAACTAAGAATTTTGAGGGAGTCTTAGGCTGAATTTTGAGGGAGTCTTAGGCTCGTAGCACTTGTCAACCAAAGTGAAAGGAAAATAAATGCAATAAGGAGAAGAAATGTGGTTAGCCTAACTAATAAAAAAGCTCAAAACCAAACCACTGTAAAAAATAAAAAAATAAAATAGGGCTTTCACCATTAAAACCAAAGAAAGCATGTGTTGCTGATCCAACTTCTTGCTCCACTGTGAAATGATAATCCAATGACATCTCTTGCATTCTTGTTAACAAGCATTCATCCGCATTCACTGCAGCAATGATCATTCATTTAGTAAGATTGTTCAGGACAATTTCATGCGTTCAAACGAGTTAATAGTAACGTACGTGTATCATATAGTAAAATTAAAATTAAATAATCACGAACGTTAGGTTGTTCTCAAACTTTTTCTATTTGATTTTTGATTTACTGAGATAAAGACATTAGTTGGAGGCATCATTGGCAGTTAATTTCCCTCGTCGGTATCCTAGTAACGTAGACGAAACGAACAAAAATGAAAGCCGTTCAGACTTTTTTGTCCTCTTTTGGTTCAAATTACAATGTGCCACGTAACAAAAACACGAGGTAGCTTCTATAATCTATGCAAATGGCTGCTTTATTTATAATGTTAATTCAGGCATCTACACAAAAATTATAAACAATTTTTTCTTTCAAGAAAAAAAAAAGTACTTAGAAAAATATATCCAAGTGTCGGCAAATAGTAATGCCCGCATCTTAACTTTACCTCTAAGCTGGGTCCCAATTTTCACTTAAAAAGGTATGACGTGGATGTGCAGTGGCTGCTGTTGGTTAAAATTGTCATTTTAACCTTCACGCTGGGATCCTGCTCTCGACCACGTGATCCGTACAATCAGGTGCCGTTAATCAAAAGAGCAAAAACCGACCATTTCATGTTCTTTTATTCTAAAATGACAAAACCACCCCCGAAATCACATACAAGTTACTAATAACCAAAGAAAAAAGCTTGCTAATCACCTATGAGCTTAATCCTAGTCCTTTATCTCTTTTTTTTTTTTTTTTTTTGTTACCTAAGTTGGAAAGAAAATACAATTTTCCTAATGAAACAAAAGAAAAAAAAAAGCTAGTAGACAAATTTGTTACGAAACTTCAAATCATTAAATGCCTTTTTCATTTTAATTTTGAGATGTTAACATGTACTTAAATTTAATCAATAATCATGTGATCATAAAATATTAAAATTTTAATTTTAATTTTAATAATCAAAAATTTTAATTTTAATTTTAATTTTAATAATCAAAAATTAAAATTCGAATATTATAAATAAAAAATTTGACTCTTGATAGTCATATTCTAACGGAGATATGTGTCTAATGCATAAAAATTACTAGAAGATTTTGGCGTTACGAATTAGTCGTTTTTAGCGATGATTATGTGTAATTTGCTCGACCAATCAAATTTTTGTATGCTTATTATTGCTTACTAGTTTCCAGTTTAATTAATTAGGTGTTACGATACTATACTATATTCTCAAATGTAGGTCCCATGAACAGAGATCTACGGCTGCTCAAGGTGGCGAAGGCCATGGGGTCCACAACCCGTGATTGGTGGGTTTTTCTTGTGGACCCAACCTTAGCTCCATGCAGCAGTCTGCAACCAATTCCGCCGACAAAAACCAAAACCCAATTACAGGGTATAAAGAGAAAAATTCGTAAAAAAACCACGTATAAGACCACCGACACTTTTGAGAAATTTAAGCAGCAAGGTAATGAAAGTGAAGGGTCATTAAATGAGAGCAATTATTAATTAAATTAATGTTAATGTAATTTTTTTTAATTAATTGAGGTTTAATGGAAAAGACTGGTGAGTAGGGAGGTTCAGGTTTAGGTTTGGCTTACCAAATCTCCAACGAGCTTGAACGAGAGCGATGTCAGGGTTATGGGCCAAGAAAGGAATGCTTCTTCTAAGGAAGTCAGGTTCAGGCCTGAAATCAGCATCCAAAATGGCCACATATTCACAATGTTTGACATAGCTTCGCTTCAATCCTTCCTTCAAAGCTCCAGCCTTGTAACCTGTTCTGTTTTCCCTGATTTGGTACGTTATGTTTATGCCTTTGCTTGCCCATCTCTGGCACTCTTGCTCTACCATTAGCTGCAATCAAAACCCCAATTTTTTCTCATTTTAAAATCATTGAGGATAATAAATATGAAAGTTGAAACTTGAAGAATTCGATGAGGAAATAAATTTTAGAAGCAAATGAGCTTTTATGTTTTTGACAGTTAGAGAATGACAATTATAATGCATCATGCAGAGCTCACCAAAAGGCTGCAGAAATGAAGAAAAAGGGATTTGAATTATTAAGTGATTTAAATCGCATTCTCTTTTGGTGAGGAACTGAAGAGGAAATTAGGGAAATAAGTGAGAAAATGCATTCATGAAAAACAAATAAGAAGAGAAAAATGTATTGGGGAGTGTTTAAAGTGATTGGTTTTGACTTTTGTAAGATTTTTACCTTGATTGCAGGGTCAGTTGAATCATCAAGTACTTGGATCACGAGACGATCAGACGGCCATGAAAGTCCACAAGCTGCTCCAATGGAGATCTTGTAAACCTGTTCCAAAGACCAACAACAACAAAAAGTAAAGCACCAAACTTTTTAGTTTGAGCCTGTTCTCTGAAACCCAGAGATAAAATACCAAAAAGAAGCAAGTTCACCGAGGAGTAAACAGGGAAAACACTGTCACTGACCTCCTTTTCATTGAACATTGGGATTTGCACTAAGACCACGGGGAAATTTGAGCTTCCAAGTTCCACATCATCTTGAAAAAGCTCAAAATTGTAACGCTTCTCTGGTTTTTTCCAGAAGAGCTTAACAAGAATAATGACTACTCCCATGTAAAGCCTCTCCATGAAGAGCATAAGCGACATAGCTAAGCAAATGTAGACACCGAGTTTCAGTAGAGGAACTATCAATGGTGCTTTGATTAGCTCCCAAATCAAACCAAGTTGACCTGTAATATCATCTCTCGACACTTGAAATGACTCTGGAATCAGCAGCTTTGGTGAAATTTGAGCCATCTCTGCCTCTTTCTCCCACTCAGCAGATCAGAGGAAAACAGAGAAAAAAACAGGGGATAAGAAATAAAAGAAACCAAGAAAAGCACAAAAAAAGAATCTCTCACTGGTTTTTTCTGAACAATGTGGTGGAAAATGGGGCTTTATATAACTTGGAAGAAGGCCTTAAACTAAGACGAGAAAAGTAAGAACCCAATTCAAATCTGTCACTCCCTCCTCTCTTCAATTATCCAAGTAATGGAAAAAACAAAAAATAGTTACTTGCCAGCCCTCCTCTTAACTCTTCCACAAACCTGTGCCAGCCAATGCAGCTTCCGTTTCTTTTTATCAAAAAGAAACAGAAACAGAATGGGAAATGAGGCAATGTAAGAGAGAGAAATGCAGAGACTCTGAGGGAGAAAACAAGGAGGGTCTTTTTATAGTCACATTTGGACTTTACTTAGTTCACCTATTAGTCTTCTTTTGGAGTAATTTTTTTCTGGTGACCATAAAAGCTCAGAACGTCAACTTTTTATGAGTCCAGTTTGCAAGGTTACAAGTAGGAGTTTAATTTCTTACAGAGGACATTTTTGTCATTATAGAAAACAGATTCATCTGAAATAACCCCCAAGAATATGAACTTCTTTTCACTTTTATGATGTTGTGGCATTTCTTGATTGGATGTTCCAATGGCAAAAGCCAAAGATTAAACACACTTTTTTTCAGGAAAATGTCACCAACTGCTGTACCTAAAAGTTAAAAAAGTACATCTGGAGAGGATTGAAGAAGGGCCTAACTCTAAAGGAAAGACTCCTTGTAAGGGCAAGAATCATCATCCATCAGGTTATTCGTAAAAATTGCAGCAGACAAAACACAACCTGGAGAAGTAGTTTTCTGAATTTCCCAATTTTTTTTCCACACAATATTGGTATTTTCTTGGTAGCATTCTGAGTTTGCGACCTGTTTGACTGAAAAAGCATATTCCTTTCTCCGACTACCATTAATCAAGTTGTCATTGACACCATCCCCAAAATCCTTTTCCAGTTTTCACTCTTTTTTTTTTTCCTTGCTATTTGCCAAATTTATTGTTTAGTGCTTAGACTTTGAATTTAAATATCAATTATACTTAAAAGATGAAATTATTACATAAACCTTTCCTAAAAGAAAGAGGTTACAAATATCAAACAAAATTATCATTCATTGGTTAATTTTAAATGTATGACAAGAAGATTTTATTATTCATAAATGTTAATTTCCAAATAAGAACTAAAGCATTTACTAGAATGAGACAAACAAAGGCAATTTTTTTTTTCATATCAACTCTTTTTTTTCTGAATAAAAAAGGGTTAGTTTGCAAGATTTGAGTCATGTTATGAAAATACTTTAACAATTCTAACCTTCTCATGTCTGAAATAGATGACTAATTAATGGCTTTAACGGCCATGAAGAAAACAATAAAATCCCTACATCAAAGGATAATCTTTACCCTATTGATTGTTTGGCTACTATTTGAATGGGATTTTTTTTCAAATACATTGCATTAGTACGAAAGGCATGATCATTTATCAATCTTATGTACTCATATTTCTCGTAGAAGGTTGGTAGTATCTGATTTGGGACCCAAATTCTATTCCCCAAAGACCAAAGGCTAGTTCATTTGATTGATTTGACCCTCAATGAGGAACGGAGAAAAATTAAGATGGTGGGGGAATGTCTAGCAATTACCTCCATTGCCTTTGCTCTATATGCCTGTGAAGCATATGGAACATTTGATGTAGACTGTACTTTCCAAAGAAGTACCTCTGCTTTGCGACATTAATGAAATAAATCAAAAACTCTTGAATGACTGTTATTCCTTCAAAAATGATACATATGTCTTCAACGACTTTGTCTTCAAAAAAGCTTAAAAAGCTCTCATTTCATGTTCTATGGATTAAGGAAATTAATATTAATGCATAAAACTTATTATTATAATATTTATTCTATAGTTTTAGGGTTATGGAAACAACTTGTTTGTATAATTGTATGTATGTTTGATGATAGGTTGGGGGAGGGTGTTCAAGTCAACTCATGCAACCTAGATTAAGATTTAAGGAAGAAAATGGAATCATGATTTTTTTTTTTTTTCTCTATGCATAAAAAAGACCAGAATCAAGACTAAATTTCGTGTTGTTGGAGGAAAGTTGAAGAAAGGGCTCAAGCAAATTAAACACATTGCTCTTTTTTCAAAAATTGGCATAATTGACTATGTTTTGGTACATGAAAATGGAAATTATTGATTTTTTTGATTCAGCAGCTATTTCAATTTCTCTGTTCCGAAGAATGAAAAAAATCTTCGGGGTGCTTTATTAGACCCATAAAATGACAGGAGAATTAGTCCTATAAACAAGGCTTCTTTCCTTGATTACGTGACTGATTTTGCAGTGTACAAAATGATGTAGTTTTCCATCATAATCAAAGCAATGAAGGAAAAGAATGAAAGCATATGCTTTTGTTTGTATTTTCATACACAATCTGTCCGCACATAATGCCACTCAACGAGGTGTTTTAGTCCATCAATTTTCAAACCTAACCCACTTTAGTTCAAGTATTTTTGTCTTCTTCATCACTTTCTACTGCGTTAATTGGCAACTATAACAAATTGACTGCAAAACGGTATTTTGAGTTTTGACTATGCCAAAATAAATATATATACAAATTCAGCTTGTAAGTGAGTTATTGACATATTGGTATCCCATCGAAAATTTGCCTCAAATGTAGCTGCGTGGATGGTTTATTCCAAGAGATTGGTAAACCCATATTTTGAGTAAGAAGAGCTACGTAATTTATCATTGAACTAAATGTTCAGGCAAAGATAAGAGATTGAGTTTATGAAAATCGAAGTGATCGGTGGTGCAATTAACTGCGAATTTGGGGGGCTATGCATCTGAAAATATGGGCAAGTCGCTTTAAGATGATCAGAAATTATTGAAGCCTGACGCATGTTTTGAGCCTTGAGCGGTGTGAAACATGCTGTTGTCTCCTCTCACAATAATAAATAAATAAAATAATTTATGAAAAGGGTAGTCTCACGTTCCATTTTTTACTGAAATTATGCACAAGTTGACTAGTGTTTCTCTTTTCTAAAGCCCAAAACGTACAACCATGTGAAGCTACAATAAATTCCAGACTACAACCAAAACTATGAACTTAAAATTCCCAGGAAAAAAAAAAAAAAAAAAGAAGGGGAAGATATCTTATTCTTATTATTAATTTGTGCTATGTTGTTCTTGTCAAGGAATTGTTAATCATGTAGATTTTTTTATACAAAAGAGAGGTAGTGTGAAGATAAAAGAAAAAATTATTGAACGTCATCTTTCAAAATTAGTTGCATAAATCAATGGATTAAATTTCGAATTTTTTAGAGAGATCAAAGTAAAGCTTTGCGTTCTTTACTGGATCCTTGACACAAGGGTTTGTCAAATTTTGGGACCTTTTAATATTTGAAATAGGGGAGTTTGTTCTCTGAATTCTAGACTTCACCACTTTCACCAGCAAATAGTGAGTCAAACATTGAAAGAAAAGGAAACTAAAAAGAAAGATATAGAACATGCTGTAAATTCAGCAAGCCATGTGCCAGAGTTTAGTCTTTTCCATTTTCTAATGTCAATCCATGCCTTACCTTCTTGTCCAATGACTGCTAAAACTGTCATTCTTCCAAGTCATACCCACTGGAGTAATTACTACCCTCAAGTTTACTTGTTTGGTGAAATGAGAAATTACCTGCATTTTAATTCTATGAATTACCATCAACAACACAATATTATCACTGTTTTTAACCGACACATGATTTTGGAGAAATATAATGTTTGAACTTAACTCTTGAAGTCGAAAATGCATAATTGGAAAGTGCAGGAAAAAACGAATATAAATAGATGTATATATAAATATAAAATCAGTGATTGAAAATATGAGATATTAATTAATGTATTTGGTAATTAATAATTTCTTTATCTTAGAGTTAGATACCGAAGATACAGTTGGCATGGGAGTTTAGGGCAAACCGACTAACCCCAATCTTTGTGGCCGGCAGTGAAGCAGATCCTCATTCATACCATTGGAAAGGTAAGGCTAATCACGAAAATAATGTGCCAAAAAGTTAGACATGGGTGACCTACCTTTGTGAGAATGGGAGGTGGTTCCATATTTGTCTCAACCTCTTTCTTTCTAGTCTTTACCATAAATCATTGCTAGTGTGGTTCATACATTTTTTTGTTAGCCGTAAAAAACTTTCATCATAACTAGTAATTAATGTTATTATTGTTGTTTAAGATTTATTATTGTTGTTTAAGTCTCGTATTCGAGTTTCATTATTTTTTTGAAATATAAACCACATTATGTATTGATTTGTTGATTTATTTTATTTCATTTGTTTTATTCAATGTAATATGTTAAGAACTATGTAATTATGGTTGTAAATTTTACTTGTAGACATAATTTTTTTAAAAATTATAAATTAAATATTGAGAAACAATAAGCAATAATTATGTAATTATGACATCTCTCAATATTATTGGTGAAATTAAAAAATTTTATTGTCAATGTATAAAAAACAAATTTATAAATTTAATATTAAAAAAATTAAAACAAAAGCCATTAATATAAGTGAATTTTAGTTAACAGATTTAAGATTAGTTGAAATATCATTGAAATTGATATTTAAAGATTATAGATTCAATAAAATTTATACACGTAATGCCTCTTTAACCAATATAAATGTAAGAGTTAAAATTTAGATTAGAAATTAAAAAACATGCATAAGTGGTTTCAAACCATTAAACAATAAATTAAAGCTTGAATCTGGTGAAGCTTCTATATTTATATAAACTAGTCTAAATGTGACTTACTATCATTTTCTAAATTAATTAATATAAGTCAGGATACTTTCCCTCTTCCAGTGGGATATATGTTGTATGATGCCAGGAGAGTCCGCTTGGTAGGGATGTGGGTATTTTAATGAACCTTATTATCTTCAATAAAATATTTATGCTGGCTTAAGGAAAAAGAAGAAAAAAATTTTCCCTTCTCTTAGCTTCCATTCCTTAATATTGAATTATTTACATCTTGATTATTCAACCATTGGATTGTAATTTTTCTTTTCTTTGTATTTAATGTTGTGATGTTTTACTTTGCTATGTTATAAAAACCATATTTAGAAATATTATCTCCTAAATTGTTAGGGGATGATTGGCAAAGAGAAGTTTAGTGGTAAAACTAAGCAGCATCTTTAATAATATTTTTATTGTTGCTGTGATAAAGAAGTATCACCAAAACATTCTGTCATTTATCATTTTTTTTTTCTATCATTTTCTTCGTTTGGTATGAAAAAATTTTTAGAAAAAGAATAAATTTGCATAATTTTTTCTTCAAATCCAATAATTTCAAATATGAAAGGATGTATTCATTCAACTTAAATTAACAAATTTATTCACAACCTAATTTACCTTTATCTTCTTTCTTTCTCTCTATGTTCTATCGTTCATATCAAACACAATGAATAGCAAAAAAAAAAAAAAAAAAGAATGGAACACAATAAAAAAAAAAAGCTTTTTTTCCTCTCCTTCCTTTATTCTTCCCTCAATGCTTTCCCTTCAATTATTTTCTTTCTTCCTACCAAACGTGGTGTTAATGATTTTCATAAAGATGGAATAGCATATTACAAGTTACTTTTCGTAATGGAAAATAAGATACTAGGACTGAATAGAGAATTAAACGAGATTAATGTGTAAATTAATATCAATATATATAGAATACCTAATGCTCTATCTGTCTAATTTTGACAAATTGGTAGCTACGAGGCAGCGAGGCCCTCATTATCACACAACTAATCTCTTATTTTACTTGTACAATTCTAACAAGAAAAACAGAAGATACACCACCATCTATTGTTTGAAAGCTCCCCCTTTTCTCACCAATCTCCGTGGAAAAATGATAAAATTGTTCCGAATTGTTTACACTAGGTTCAACAATTATTATTATTATTATTATTATTATTATTATTATTATTATTATTTTGAAATAGGTTCAACAATTATTTGGTGCTCAATTTTTCTCTTTTTAAAATGTATTAGTTATTCCATTTATAGATATAATGAAAGGAAATTGTCTCCACAGGTTTTCTTTTTTTATTATTTTTTTAATAATATTCTTATTATTAATACACATAATAATTTCTGCCGACAATTTCTCTTTTCAGCTAAGCTGAGGTATTTTCAACAGAAAATTAATTTATTACCAATAATAATGCTTTTTAAGAGTAATAAAATTTGATTTGAAACGGAATTCCCATCTTCTCCCACTTAAGCATACATCCATGATAGGGAAATAGAAATAAATGTTAAATTAATTATGCATTGTTTATTAAATTTCTTTTTCCTTTTTTCCTTTTTTGGCTTTTTCTTAGTCTGGGGGTTTAGTGGACTGTAACACCAGCAAATCTGGACAACTTTGTGAAAAAAAAAAAAAAAAAGAGACTACTTTAATATTTTCTGGCCATAGACCAGACAATATTTATCAATTAGTAAGAAATTAAACACAATTTTACCGATAAATTTTCATTAGTAATAACTTTTTTAATCTGTATTTATGACATGTTTTTTTTATAAAGAAAGATTATAATTTTAGAATAAAAAAATTACAGATATTAATATTTAAATTTTCAATATGATTTTATAAATTAATTAAATTAAATTTTAAATTATATAATAAGCATATTTTATTAAGACATAAATCAGGCCAAATGTAATAAAGTCAGAGACAGTTTAGGGGGAGAAAAAAAAAATCATGATCAAAATCAGCCAAACAATGCCCCACTTCGATTTTCTGAAAATGATAGGGGGCCGAAGCTTCTAAGAAAAATTTAATTTTCCCTCAAGCAACATTTCGCTTATTGGCTTTATTTGGAATACGATGCCCGCATCAGTGCCTTGTTTGGTAAAAAATTTTTGATTTATGAGCGATAAAAATGGCACAATTTGCGCTTGTTACTAGTTACTAGTACTACGTTTTTTTTTTTTTTTTTAAACTAAAAATCTAGCCCTCGCATTAATTAAGGATAATCATAAAAATCAAAACATTTGCTATAATTGCAAATTAACGCATGAAAACTAAGTTTGTAAAGCATAATTGTTCTGTCCAAGCTTTTCTCTTCTCTGATTCATCTAATAAATATGTTTTTTTTTTTTTTTATTAAAAACATAATCGATCAAATCTTAAGATTTAAACATACGAGCATTTAATTTTAATTAGTCAGTGCATCATCTATGTCTAATTAAAAAATAAAATTCGAATCTCTTTTTTCAAATTTTATATATATATATATATATATATATATTTGTTGGGGTGTAATCCTCAACAAGCCTGAAGCGTTAGGCATTAAAACCCTGACCCTTGATAAAACTAAAAGCAGAAAAGAAGTTTATATATATATATATATATATATATGTATATCAAATCCCTTCTCTTTATGCCTGATGTTGGAGCTTGAAGTTTAAGCCCGTTTAAGGTTGGTTTGATCCAAAAGTAACTTGTTTCACTCTCTTCCATTCCCAAATTCTTGTTGGATGCTAAACTGCATTTTGAGTTTGGACTCCTGCCAATCTAACGTAACAAGTTACCTTTCTTGTTATGGATTAGGTTGAGATAAGATTTGGTCCATTGAAGTTTTGAACTGGACTGTGATTGATTGATTGATTCCAAAACCACAAAAACCCAGTCCATTAATATTGACCTAAGAATGTTAGATTGGGTTGCTAGCTTTTTTCCAATTTGAATTGATCTTGGGCTAAGTAATTGGGCCTCAATTGAAGTTAGGCCCCGACTCGTGCTAGGGTGGTTCAAGCCTTGCTTATAGACCACAGGTCCACAGCCACTCCAAGGAATCAATTTTCAGTTTATTTTATTAAATCATGTGATTAAAATTTATAGATACTTCTTTCTCCAAAAAAATAGAAATATTATAGTTACTTGTAATGTACAAATAAACATTCAACTAGATTCTTCAACACATGTGCAAGGTTCAAACATAAATTTCTTTTGACCATACCAATTTGCAATTCCATTCAAAGCTATTTATATCATGGTAGGACCAATGGACCATGAAAATATTGTCTCGTGTTGGAGTTCTGAAATTCAAAGACCCATGTAGGATTTCAGTTTACAATTCAACTAGGGATCTAACTAGTGGGTGAACCAAATCATTTGAAAATAAACTCCTATCACATTTGAGTTTGTCACATTAGGCCTTGCTTACGAATAATATATTCATACACAAATGCAACCATTTGGCACACTTCGTAATCAAAGCCAATACGGAAACAAGTCGGTCGTTGACAAAATAAAATGTAACCAATTAACGTAGAATCTCATTTTTCGCCTCAATTTTCTTTTCCCAACTCTGCACACATGTAACACAACTCATGATCCCACTCAATATTTGACTAATTAAAATCTAAAGAAATCATGAACATCAAAGCATATAATTAACCAATGATTTTCAGATTCCTTGGTCTTTGTTTTATAAACTATAGTTATAGGTGAATATTTTCACATCATTTAGCTATGTTTGACGAATTGATAGCAGGCCCTCCTCTCATCTGTCATTTCTCGAATTGCTGATGCACCCAATATGCAAGGAGATTTAATTGATTTTTGGGTTTTTTATTTTTGTTCACACATGAAAATCCCAACTGGCAGCTCGCATATAGTTGCTCTTGCTATACATATATCATATATAATTTTGACATTTTTTTTATAAACAGATGATTCTGAATCGTTTGTAAAATTTTTTAAGTCTATAAATAAATTTAAATAATTACATTAAAAATTATTATCTTATATGCTTGTTGTAAAAATAATATACATACATAATATATAAATAGATACCATATTTATAAAGGCCACTCAAATGTTCATGTGGCTAAGATGAAGGTGTTTGCCATGAAAAATTAATGAATGAAACCAATTCTATCTTTTATTAAAAAAAAAAATAGATGTGGAATCTTGAACACAATATATATGGGGAAGGGCATGATGATCTGGCTCGCCACTTGTTTTCACAATATCTTTTCAATTTTCTAAGATAATTGGACATGATGGTTTGAAACAGGAGCTTTGACTGTTAAGTAAGCCTTTTGCTTTCACAACCAAGTGCCCACAAAAACACGAAAGAAAGAACAGTAAGGGGAAAGGGCAAATCAGCATTGTCAAAGCCAGCTAGCCTTGTTGCCTCCATAGCTAAAGGTAATACTATATATTTCCTCCATTTGAGGTCTTCAATTCCAACCCATCTTTCCTTCTGTGTTGTTTGCTATTCTAAGAAAGAGAGAGAGAGAGAGATGGGTAGTTTGCCTCCAAGCTCCATAGCAATGAATGAAACAGGAGAAGATCATGTCAAGCAGGTTTCTCAACAACAAAAGGAGATTGATGCTGGTGCTCTCTTTGTTCTTAAATCCAAAGGTATTAATAAATATAATATATAGTATTACTACTAACAACATTCTGTCATAACCCTTTCACCTCTATTTCTTTCTTTATTTACTGCTATAGCTACCAATTATCATGATCATTGCTTTCCAAGAAAATCTTCAACATGATCAATTGTCTTTTTCTGGCCCTTTTCTCCTTTCTCCTCATCTTCTTCTTCCTTATTTTTTTACATAATGGAAATTCATTCACCAAAAGAAGTTGTAGCTAAATAGAGAGCATAAGAACAAGATCATCTCCTTTCCCCTGTATGTCCTTTAGCTTTATCTCAAAAAATACTACTCTCTATATGTAACTTTTTCATTTGTTTTCCTTCTCAACTTCAATAATTGATTCTATCTCGTAACATCTTATCACAAAGGCACAAAGTCCAAGAATTTTGATTTCATCTTCCTTATAGTATACTTCATAAATCCATTTATATAGGCTGATGCATGAACATGCACTTAACAGGCTATTAGGTTTACGGCATATATTAATTTGGACGAACTCTTCATTTTTATAGGAATTTTTTGTTTTCAAGTGTTTTTCCGCAAGTTGATATATTAATCCTCTATCTAAGCCAAACTGCTTAAACTTATAAAACCCCCTTTTTCTCCTTTCATTTTCCACTTGAAAATTACATATTTTTCTCGTGTGATTCTATCTCTTTGACCAACGGGTACCTACCGTAACCCCCCGGGCAATGCCTTGGGCGCGAGCTATAATTACTTTAGTAGCACACTTTCATCAAATACCTATCAACTTCTTCCTTTTTCTATTTTGTTTTATCTTCGTCTTCAACTATAAATAAATTTAGAATTGTGACAACTATATATGATTTTGATTTTTGTCAAAAAAAAAATTAAAAGCTAATATTTTTATATTTAAAATTATTAAAAATTAAATTTTGATTGCTCAAATTAAAAAGTGTATTCTATCATCCCACAATATGATTATTAGCTGATGTATAAATAATAGTCAAGAAAAGTAGAAAACTGCAATGTTTGATTTTGTTAACGTGTTCAAATAATTGGCCAGGATCATGGGTCCACTGTGGTTACCACTTGACAACATCAATTGTTGCACCACCGCTTCTGAGTCTCCCATTTGCTTTCACCTTCCTCGGATGGGCTGCCGGAATTCTATGTCTGGTTATTGGAGCTTTGGTCACTTTCTATTCCTACAACTTGCTATCTCTTGTCCTTGAACACCATGCTCAATTGGGTCGTCGACATCTTCGTTTCAGAGACATGGCCAATGACATCTTGGGTAAGCACTAGAAATAATATAGCCTTTCTTCTTTCTTTGCATTATTGAGACAATTGTCCTTTTGTCGATTTAAGGCTGAACTATGATGGTTCATTGAACAAACTTAAATGCCTAGGATCAATCTTGGCCCATAGACCTCTCTTCCCTTCATAATTTGCCCATCTCTATTACACCCATTAAATACCATTACACTTGTGAATTGGTCAATGGTTCAATTTAAAAATCATTAATCATACAAATATTTTTTTTTAAAATTGCAGTTTGAGAAAAGAAAATGTTTTATAAGTGCTAAAATTTTAATTTTGAATTAGTTGGATTTTTTTTAAAAAAAATTATTGAATAAATAATTGAACTAAACTTTTAATTTATTATACAAATATTGAATTAATTACACATTTGGTATCTAAACATTGAAAAAATACATAACTTGGCACTTAAAGAAATAAAATATATAATTTGTACCCTAAACTTTAAAATAATATATCATTTTAATTTAAAATTTAATATTATTAAATTAATTCGCCTATATGATATATAACCTATATAATTTTATTATATATATATTTAATATAATATTTGAATTTTAAAACTTTTTAATGTAATATCTGAATTATGAAATTATTACTTTATGTAATATTTGAAGAATTGTTTATTCACCTCATATTATTATTTAAAACTAATTATATTAAGAATGAGTATCACATGATAAAAAAAAAAAAAAGCTTTTTTCCAAACTTGAAAATTATATAATTTTTGCTTAATTTAAGCTCTTTAGCACATTTTATTGAGCAGGGCCAAGATGGGGTCGTTACTATGTTGGGCCAATTCAATTCATGGTCTGCTATGGTGCTGTAATTGCCAGCACTCTTCTAGGAGGACAATGTATGAAGGTCAGCTCCAATTACTTTCACCTTTTTTTTTTCCTAATTTTTAAGTTTGCTATACTATTATCTATAGTTAAATTGTTGAGATTTTGAAACTTTTTGCCAAATTGGCAGGCAATTTACTTGCTATCACAACCGAATGGGAGTATGAAGCTTTACGAATTCGTGATTATATTTGGTTTGCTGATGCTGGTTTTAGCTCAAATCCCATCTTTTCACTCACTAAGACATATTAACTTGATATCCCTGTTTCTATGCCTTGCCTATAGCGCCAGTGCTACTGCTGGTTCCATACATATAGGTAATTTTGCAGACGACAGACTAATTGCATCATCAGTTTGATAAATATAATTATATATAAATGTATTACTCTTCCCAGGGAATTCATCTAAGGGACCAACAAAAGATTATAGCCTGAAAGGTGACACAGAAAGTCGAATTTTCGGTATCTTCAATGCCATTGCCATTATTGCCACAACTTATGGCAATGGCATCATTCCAGAAATTCAGGTTTGAACTTGTTCAGTTGATATAATTTTTCCTTAAAGATCAGTTTCAACTGCAATATCAGTGAACTGTCAAATTTTTAATGATTAAATGATGTTGGAAGAGTAACAATCTTGGGTATGAATTTGATTTCAGGCAACTATTGCACCACCAGTGAAAGGGAAGATGTTCAAAGGGTTATGTGTTTGTTACACGGTACTCATCATGACTTTCTTCACTGTTTCCATCTCTGGTTATTGGGCATTTGGCAACGAATCTGAAGGCCTTTTGCTGAGCAATTTCCTGGTTGATGGGCGACCTTTGGTTCCAAAATGGTTAATCTTGATGACAAACATCTTCACTATTCTCCAACTATCAGCAGTTGGTGTGGTGAGAACGTGCCTTCCGTTTCCCCCTCTCTTTTTCATTATTCATATATTTGGTACATTAGTTCAATAATGTGGTTTCTTTAACAGGTCTACTTGCAGCCAACAAATGAAGTTCTTGAAGGAACTTTTGCGGATCCAAATAGCAAAGAGTTCTCTGCTCGTAATGTTATCCCAAGGGTAGTTTCTAGATCATTGTCTGTTGTTATAGCAACAACAATTGCAGCAATGCTTCCATTTTTTGGAGACATCAATTCAGTCATTGGAGCTTTTGGTTTCATGCCCCTCGACTTCATCTTACCTGTTATTTTCTTCAACTTGACATTTAAGCCATCAAAGAGAAGTCCCATTTTTTGGTTGAATATTACCATTGCAGTGGTTTTCTCTGCACTGGGAGTTATAGCAGCAGTTGCAGCAGTAAGACAAATTATTCTTGATGCCAAAACTTACCGGTTATTTGCTAATGTATGATGATCAAGCCAAGTTTATTACTGGCTGGCCTTGTATCTAGTCAATGCTTCATTAAGAGCGGAGAGCTTGCTATTGCCATCTCATATTATCATCAATGGTTATATTCTCATTTAACAGTGAACAAAAGCAATCTTCCAATGCCCCAAACCTATTGAATGAATTCAATGAAGCTGCAGAAAGATTCTAAATATATGATTTAATGGAATTGAATTTTGCAAGTTCAGAGCAGAAGATTACCATTGCGTCGACAGCTCCTTATTCATCTATATACAAACTAGTTAATCTAAATTTCATACAACATAATTCTAATAAAATCCATGTATCTCTTTATATCAATTTCCAAAACAAAAGGGTCTTATGAAATAAGCCTTAGCCCTTGGATGAATCTAAATAAAACTAAATTTTTATAGAAACAACAACAATAAATCCCAAATTTAATTTATTAAGAACCATATTCAATGGCAAAAGTCTTGCATTGTTGCTGTAAAACTCCAACAAGCTGTGCTCATTACTTCCAGAATAAGCCTGTGTATGTCACTAAAGCAACACGTAAGGAATGAATAAAACAGAATGTTACTTTATCTCACAAAGAGCAAGAGAGAGAGGGGAAGAGAGATTGAGGGATACAGAGATGATGTACCTTTAGTCCTTTACATGCATCTCAGGGACACTGGCATTATTGTTTAGAGTTATCATCTCATCAGATATGGGCTGTGAGACTGGCAATGTCTGCAAGTTGTCAGGACCAAAAGTTTGTGGAGAGGTAGACTTCAAGCCATGGTTTTCAGCAATCACATTTTCTTCTCTCAGGGGATCTGCTTTCTGCAAGTTGTTTGGACTAACAGTTTGTAGACAAGTAGAGTTGAAGTTATGGTTTTCAGCAACGACATTATCCGATTTCATGCTATCTGCTTTCGCAGGAAATGCTGTCACAGACACGGTAATTGGTACAGGGGGTGGAGCACAGTTCTCGCCATCATCTGCCATTCCAGTAACTTGACTGGGAACATTCACCTCTTCGGAACTGGCAAAAATGTTAGCTGATGTGGAAGTTGCTGCAGAATACTTCCTCCTGATTTGGCGACCAATATTTTGCTTGAAACTGGCAACAATAAGCTGAAGAACCCAATGGAACACCAAATGACCAAATGAGTATCAAAAGTTAACTATCAGACTTAAATGAGTGCTAGATCAACAGATCTGTCTAAACATATCCAATTTAAGCTAAGTAGAACCTATATATATAGAGTATACTAAGAGGAAATTCAACAACCTACAAGTAAAGTTTATAAGGCTATGTATATCCAATTAAGTGATAATTAGTGATCAAGTGAATGGAGAAATTGCTACAACCGATTTTCATTTGATCTGGATATAGCAGATGGCATGATATTCTTGGCTTATATTAATATGTAGAGTGGTAAAATATATTTACAGGGTGGTATGAGCGACATGCCATCTCGAGTGGATAAGACCCTTGGGTAAAAGTTGATGAGAGAACTAAGCATTTTACTTTCATGTAAATATAGAAAGGAAAGGTCTTTACTTGGATAGGCCCAGGGCCAGCTGCTATTAGTGGACCTGCAATACTTCCACCAAAAACTTGTCCATGAGAATTAGCTAATGAAACACTCAACAGACCAGTTTTGCGACGACTCCCCACTTCACCAGACACAACAGAAGAACCAGTGAGAGAAAGAATTTCAAACCGTCCCTACATTAATTAAGGAGCAAAAATTAGTGTTGATCAGCCCTTCTTGTTGAATTCTAGTTAACAAACAGCAAATTTTCACGCTCAAACATCCATAATGCTGTATTAAAACATTCAAATCAACACATAACTTACCTCAAAATCAAAAACACAGGATTTAAATGTGAAAGAAGCAATGTTTGGTTGAATATGAAAAGAACTTAATGAATGAAAGTAGCTGAACTATATTAATCAAAAAATAATTAATTCAAATGTAAGAACCCTATTGAACTAGGCTTTGTATATTGCATGATCTATTAACCAATGCTCAGAAACAGAATATTGTAAAATATAATGAACTCAGACTACTTTCCGTAGAAATTATAAGAGCCATCATGTTCCTTAACAGAATTGACTATGAACACACTATATCTTTCTAACTTTTTCTTTTATAAAGCACAAAACCTGTGAAATAATGAAATTAATTAATTATATAGTTCCAGTGAAAAACAGCAAATGTTCATACTAGCTAATTATGTGAATGATCAATTGTACGACCATACCTCATATGTCAAAGTGCCGGTAGAAGTACCAGGCTTGCATAGGGTAACACTGGAGACTGCACCACTAGCAGTAAGAATACAAACTGAACGAGAAGCCCTTGCACAAAATGATGCTATCTTATTAACAAGATCCTGTGTCAGTAAAAGAAAACTTAGAACTACTTCTTGCAAGGCAGGTTAAGTGAAAAATTGAGAGTCATGAGACAGCCATAGAATGTAAAAAAGACCAAGTAATGACTTCCTTTTCACATATATATTTAACCATTACCTCTCCTGCGTACACCAACAGTACATGAGGGTTAAAGCTTCCTCCAGCTGTGTCCATATATCCACCTTAATCAAAGAAGTTTGTGATTGTAAGACATTTGATTAATTGAAGTGCATATCAAGCCCCAAAGCATCTAAACTCTAAATTGAAAATGTGGCTTAAATGAAGCAAGCTTATATATTCTTACACCCTATACCCAAATAAAGGAATGGGTTACTTTGTTTCATTAATTTACCTTAATTAGGGAGTTCATCAGAAGCCAGTATTCAGGAACAACTCCTGGTACTCTTCACCTGATACTTATTCCTAAGAGTTGTTAATGAATTAACTAAATTCATCTCCATCGGTTTCAAGAACAAGCAGAGACATAAGGGCTAAGGCTATAAATAGAGGTTGGCTTAGTTCAGCCACCTGCTTGTAGCTATGGCAAACTTGATTCTAGAAGTTGGTCTGGCTAGAAAGAACATGGCTAACTTCTTAAACATTCTAAAAGAACACAAACCTTGCTATGCGAACTTCAAACTTGTATATTCAAAGGACATAACACATGCATAGAAGAAATTACTTTTAGTTGAATCAAACAAAACTCATGAGAAAGGTAAAATTAATATCAAGTGATAAAAATTGGGTCACCAACCAAATATGATAAAAGTTTTTAGATTTCAAAGTCATGTTGACAGCTTATAATTAAGAACCAAACAATATAAAATCACAAAAACTACAAACATATTAAGAACCAAAGGAAACAATAAACATACAACAATATTGTAGACTCACAATTAGAATTTATGACCTACCAAACATATATCGAACGTTACAGAAATAAAACTATAAAGCAAAAGATTAAAACAAAAGATACGTAATTAAAATATAAGTATTAGAACTTAACTATTTCATTCTAAGCAACAATAACTCACCAACAGAAGCCAAAGCCTGAAACTTGCCGGTACCCTTAGGCCGTCCCCGAGCCCGTTTCTTTGAAGAAGAAGCCGCTGGTATTGGGAAAGCTTCCATGGATCCATTAATGATTGGAACACCGTTCTCATACTTCCTAGGCCTCCCCCTCCCTCTCTTCTTTTCGATAACGTTTTCTTTACTTGTTGCACCCGAACCTGACCCTTCTCCAGACCCTAAAGCGCCTTCATCATCAGCAGCTTGAACATCTTGGCTCTCGAGGGACTTGTTTTCGGTGTTATCCAGAGACTCTTTCCCGTTAGTAACAGCATAGTCATGAGATAGTGTCGCTCGTTTCTCCTCCATTAACCTCTTTCAACGCGAAACCTGCAGAGAATAAAAACAATAGTTTTCAAGCACAAAAAAAAAAAAAACCATTGAAAAAGAACGTTGAGATATGATATAGCAAAGGGTTTTACTCAGAAGCTCAAAAAACTAACGTTGGAGTAAGCAAAGGCGGCAGAAGAGAGATTTTTGTGAAGCCCTTGCAGTTTTTTTTTTTTTTTTTTATCTTACAAAGAGAGCAGAAAAGATGGGAGACAATGAAATATATTTGTACATATTTATATTTGGAAGAGCCGTTTCTTATATTACAAGAATACCCTTTTTTTATTTATTAATTTGTAGGGTTTTTTTTTAGCTTTTAATAGAGAATGACAAAATAAAAATTTTATAATTAATTTATTTATTTTACTAATTAATGGAAAGGGTATCTTTTGATTTATGAAATTATTAAAAAATATCTGATTTAATTAACAACTTTTATGATTATATTGGATTTTTTAGCATAATTTTGAGATATTATTCCCAAATATATTAACTAAACGTTGGAAATTTATTTATTATGGTCTGTTGTTAATTTCCAAATATATTAAACTAAATGTTGGAAATTTATTTATTATGGTCTGGTGCTAATTTTTTTGGAATTTTGATTTTGAATCTTCAGAAATTATTTGTTACAGTTGTGATGACCATAGAATTAAGACCATGTGGCAAATTTTCTCCCCAGGTGATAATTATGATTATGATATTATTATACACTGAAGCTACTAAAAATGTAAGTACAAAAAAAAAAGCTATTAAAATTGTGAATCAGTAGCTAGTAAAACAGGGCAAAGTATTTATTTTTTTTAAGAGATTATAAGCTTTAAAATTGGAATTTTAAATCTATTAAATGCTATATTTTAAAAGTAATTATATAAAATAATTAAATTAAATTTGAAGTTCAATGAAAAATTGATTTTACATAAGTATACTAAAGCTCTATCTGGATGGATAGTGAGATTAAAAATAATAATAAAAATTATTGTAACTGTGATTAAAAAAATTATTGTAATTATTATTTAAAAAAAATTTAATAAAAAATTTATGCTGAAAGAATATCGTTGGAATTAATATCTGAATTTAACTAATAATGTAATAAATTCAATTGCACCATATGAAAGTATGGTTGAATTCAAACGGACACTAAAAAAAAGTTGAGGTTGAAATGATTAAATTTACTTATGATAAAGTTGGCTACATTTTGTTTTATTTCAATTTTACCTTTTAGGTACATCAGCCTTTATCATTCAAGTTATAGTGCTTCATTGTCGCAAAATTGTCCTCAAAACCACTACCATAACACATTATCTGTCTTTTATATGCAAAATTTTGATTTGTAAACTTTTTTTGGAAGAGTGGGTAAAGTATAATTCTTTCTCTTCTAAAAAAAATTAGTACTGAAATCACATACAATGTTAATCCAGTAGATAAGAAAAATAGTTTTTTTTTTTTTTTCCTTCTCAATCAAGATTTGATTTTTGTAAGAACATTCCAAGAATAAAATCCTAAATATATCCCGTTAATGTTAAAAAAAAAAAAAAAAAACTACATCTCTGGGGACACTCCTAATTGTATTTAAAAAAAAACAATCGTACCGAAACCTTGCTCCTCCAATGAAAAGGTAGCAATTATTAGGCCGAGACCAAGAATTTTTACAGGAATAAAATGTTGTTAACGGGTGATAGGAGATGCTTGGTTTGACTACTTGACTCATAGCTAGCATTCGTTACTCTGGTTTTGGGTTTGTTTGGCTATTAAGCGTTTCACTGTTTGATTGTTTATTTGGGCTTTAGATTTTTGTATATTTACTGGGCCCTTCGGAAATTTTAACGAATAAATTTAAGCTGCCGAATTAGCTGTACATTTGGACCTTCAGTTGTATTTTGGTTAGAAGAGTTTGTGATCACAAACAGAGGATTAGAATTTCAATAAAACAAACTTATTTTAGTATCCATATGCCACATTCATATATTGCTCATTCTTGACAAATGAAATTTCAGATATTCTTATCTCAGGCAAATAGAAGCTTAAGGAAAAAAAAAAAAAAACTCAGCCATGAGGCTTAATGACAGTTTATGTCAGACCTGTTATACAAAATCTGAGATGAAGCAATGAAGATGTAATGATGCTAACAACATTTGCAAAGAAAGTTCTAAAGCTTTCCACACAGTTTAATCCATATCATCTAAATGTCCAAATTCCTGCTTCCAGTAAGATTGTGCTTCTTCAGGCGTCCGAAAAGTCCAAATGTGGGACTTAGCTTTCTCGCGAGCTTCTAGAAGTTCCTGTGTTAAGCATGTCTAGGTCATTACTTTTGGAACATAGAACAAGATAAACTGCAAGTGCAAGTTGAATTCTTTTCCAGCTAGAGAAAAAAAAAAAAAAAAAGTCAAATACTTGGGCAGTCACAAAAACTCTCTACAGCTCCTCGAGTCATCGTTCCATTCAAATGAATGTCATCATATTTAGCATTCACAACAAGAATGCTATGTTGTCTTAGAACCCCAAAAAAGAAATTTCATAGTTTAAAACATTATCGTACACTATATATAACAAGCAAGCTTGGGTCTAAGGACTCTTTCAATTTTTTGCCATATAACTAACTCTCACCATCACATGCTAGGAAAAATATCAATGTCTTACTCCTTCACCTAGAAAATAATCGTATTTTTTTTTTCCTTTCCATTATTGTCTTTCTGAATTTCTCAAAAACAAATATGCGTTAGATTTTCCACACTCCTATATCCAGATCATGTGTACCTAAACTATTTGAACCACCTCGGCTTCTAAAAAGAATGCTATCATTCTTCAACTAAGATGTCATGATGATTCTTTCCCACACTTAAAAGTTCCTTTGCAATATCAGCTTAGCCACTTAATTCTTTTTGCTTCCATCATCCCAATTTATAGTCATCCTTTCTTTTCCTTTTTATCTTGTTTTGAGTTACCACAGTAATATTTTTAAGCAGTAGAATTTTGGTTGTCTCTAATATAAAGGTTAAGTACATTTTAACTTTAGTAAACATTTTCAAACTTCTCATTGTTCATTATTGAAGAGACGATTTCGCAGCATATGAAAAAAAGTTAATACCAGTTGACACTTGATCTATATCTTTTTTTCTCATGATGCTTCAGAGTTCCATGGAATCATACAAAAGGTTCGCGAATCCTATACTAAGAACTTTTACATCTGATTCATTATGTGAATTGGTCTAATAACATCCAAATTACAATATATATGTGTAATTGTTGATAGCTAATCTATAATTGCCCTCTAATCAACACGAAGCACAAAGTAAGCATAGGGCAACTATATTATTCTACAAAATAAAACAAAAGTATTAAAAATTGCACTAGCATGCAAATTGAAATCATAGATTTGCCTTTATTTTTCTATAATAGTTAAAAAATTAAAAAAAAAAAGTACCTGGAGTTGAGAAGGGGATTTGGTTTTCAAATACAAACAATCCCAAAGTGCATTCCATTTTCCATAGCAATTGTCAAGAACTCCTACTCTATAATATTGTTGTAATTGATGAACCGGAGCTGCCCAAAAAATTCACCTATAAATATAAATAAATAAATCGGAAAAAAATATATAATGGTGGGAAATTTGAGAATAAGAAACATAGAGGAGGGCGTACAATAGCAGAAATAGAGAGCGTCGAAGCATGTGGCGCAGGATAAGCGTTGCTGGGAAGCATCAGAGGGTTTCTTCTCTGCACTCATCTTCTCCATCAAAAACTTACGCGCTGATGTAGGACTCCACCGACTTCTTCGCTGTTGTTTTGCTTTGAAAAAGCGATAGGAAAACAACGGCGTCTTGCATAATCGAAATTGGGTGTTTTTAAGGTGTCAACTGTCAAGTGATCGCTTTCGATTGGAGTTGGGTTTGGGATATTAAAACTGAAACCAATTTTAAATTACTGGGCCCAAAGCCCATGAACACTTTTACTAAATACTTTAAGAAAAATTATTCAGTATATTATTAATGAAATTTTTAAAGAATTGTTTCATGCATTACCATTTTCAGGTGTAATTTTTAAATTCCATCAACGAAAATAGTAGAACAACACATGCCCATGTAAGATATTATTTTAAAATAATTAAAAAATTAATATAACAAAAAAATATATAATTATCAATATCGAAATTTATAGAGTTTAAAAATTCTACCATGCATAAAAATAAATTACTTTTTTAAACTCTTATCCGTAGGGATATAACAAACAAATAATGGAGCATTAAAATAAAATTATCTTGAATTTAAAGTTCAATTCAATTAATTATAACATTTAATAAATTAAAATTCAAATCTTAACACTTACAACTCCATTATAAATATAAATTTTGATTTTCTACCTTGTAAATGGAAAAAAAAAAAAAAAAAGCAAAGAAATGGTGATGCAATTGATCATCAAAAAGTAATTATAATACACTAGTAGCTACATTAAATTATATTAGTGAACCTGAAGTTAAAATTACACTAGCATGCACTCAGTATTCTTCATCCTTAACATATTTGAGGTCCTCATCCTGCTTTGTACAAGCGGTCTTTGGTTGAGACTCGCCCAAGGAAGGATCAATAATCCCTAAATTCTAACTTCCAGATTATCCCAAAATTAGAAAATCCTAACCAACATGGGTCAACACAGCAATGGCTTAAGCTCTCATCATTATCTAGACTATTCAGGTAAAATAAACATAAATTTGTTGCCTCAAAACTGTAACACCTGGAACCAAGAACCTCCCGTGCCATCCAAGATTGCAAGGTCCCAAAATACTTGATTTCAAGGATGGAAAAAGCTATGGCTATATGCAACAAGAGAAGTGAAATAAAGTTCCCCATCTTCTACAATGGTTTTTAAGTGAAAAGCATTTTTAGTTCCTCAATACGTGCTGTTCGAACTTCTTGATCTGTTAAGGCACCAGAAATCATCCTCTGTTTGCGTGCTTGCACTGCCTCCATCCTTTCCTCCACTGTTCCCTGATATCACATCCATCATAGAAAAGTAGGATTGAAATCAAAAAAATTCAGAACAATGCAAAAGTATGTTTCAGTATTGCAAAAATTCTGACATGAATTTTAAACTCAATTTCTACTAAAAGCCCCTAGAGCACAAAATACCCGGACAGCAGCATAAATGGCAGTTTCATAAAAATTTTTTTTTTTTTTTTGGCCAAAAGCTTCATTTCAGTTGAATAAAGTTCTAGTGTATTACTTTAATGGTTTCTTCGAAAGGGACAAATGTATACCTTGACGATGAACCGTTTAATTGCCACCTTTTTAGTCTGCCCAATGCGATGAATGCGCATGACAGCTTGTTCTTCTACAGCTGGATTCCACCATGGATCCTGCATAAAAGCAAATCTTGACTACTCAGTCATCGATAAACAATTAAATATTTACCAAAACACAAACATAGAGAATACAGAAATTAGCTGCATTATTAGTTTAAGTTATTACTAAGCTATAATTCCTGAATGGACGTGCAAAACTACATGGGACTCCTTATCAAAATACCAAATAAAACAACATAAAACATACCACCAATCACTGCACTTAATAAATACAAAATTAATGTTCTGCATACCAAAACAAAGGCATTGGAAGCTGCAGTAAGATTTATTCCAACCCCACCGGCCTTCAATGACATCAGCAACACCTGATCCAATAATCAAGCTAACAATAAGACTCATGCCATAAAGAAAACTATTAAATCAATCTTCATCCAGAAAAAATTCACATACCTTGATGTTGCTATCTTCTGAAAACTGTTTTATTACTTTTTCACGCTGCTGTTGATTCAAAGTCCCATCCAGTCGAACAAAGCGAATGTTGCTCCTGGACGTTAATAAGCATTTTACTACTATGAGCAACACTTACAAGGAAGACATCTACATCATCAGGTATTCATGATGAACAAGGTAAAAACACTTGCTAGGCCACGAGAAGGGAGAGGAAGAAAAAGGCTGATAAAAGCATGCCATCTTTAACTATATTTTGACCTAGTTAAAAATTGTTTGCACCAAATTAACTTGAACAAGATTCAGACTATTCAAATTCTGTTACATGTGCCCTTATATCACATTTAATCAGTAATAAAACCAAGTTGAATGAGATTTTGCCTTCAATTTTGTCAATCTGATAAATTAGTTTTTTAAAGGCCCCTCTAGATTATGAAAACATACCTAAGAGTGCTATAGTACCATGCATGAAACTGCTTTTTATGAAAGAAATAGTAATTCAAGACACTGACAGAGCTTAAACCAGATATTATGTACAAGTGTTATATCAATTAGGAATAATTACCGAGAAAGAGGAATCTGCAAGAGGTCCAAAAATGCAGTCCACTGGCTGAAGAGAATGCTCTTAGAGCCTGATGAACGAACATTTTCAAGTTCTTGCAATAGAGCTACAACCTTGGTTGACTCCACCCAATTTTTTTCAACATCAACCTGGAACCGACTCTCAGTTGGGGCTGTAATAAGATCTTGCCTAATAACAGTTTTCCTGTGAGGTAAAAATGAAGCACTCTAAGACTACAGGTTTTGGAAATTCATCTTAAACTTAACCTGAGGCCATAAAAGTAAAAAGAAAAAAAATATGATTTCAAGATACCTACAAACAGGACATAAACCAGAATTTGGATTCCGCCAACTTGCTAAGAGACACTCACGGCATAAGCGGTGAGCACATGGAGTCAGTACAGCATCTTCAAATGCTTCAAGACATATTGGACACTCCCCTTGTTCCCCCTTGCGCAGCTCTTCAACCACCTCTTGGACATATGCCCTTGAAGGCACATCTTTGGCTTCCCCTTCTACATTATTCTGCCTGCCTTTAAGGAATCGTTTAGCCAGCTTATTCAGATCCGAGTATTCTTGTGTATCTCCCCGGCTAGAACACATCAAAATTAACCATCAACATTGAAAACCAAATTTTGTTTATTTTATAAAAGATGCAATAGTGATACTCATAAGAATGAAGAGCAGTTGCATTTTATCTTCTTTAGCTATTTTTTCAGGCCAATATAGAACTTTTTGTTAAAAAAAAAAAATCCAAGGAGCCACCAGTTTCCCTAAAGTGGTGCCTGAATAAAGACAACAATATCAAAGACAATGATGATTAGAAAGATGAGTAAATCAATGCGGTAACAAAATCCATATAAAAAGTTCCAGGCAGATATCAGCAATGAAAAGGACAGTCTAACATTTTACAACAGGAGAAAAAAAAATTTTGACCAAGTATCTCTCAAACCAGTCCAGTCGACAACATAAACTTAATTTGAGCAACAGAGATTCTTTATAAGCTATTAACTGAACATTTAAAATAGACAACCTTCCCACCTGCCTCTTCAAAGCACCATCATCATCACACCAGTAAAAAGGAGATAGGAGGGAATAAAGGTAAGCAACAGACCTCATCACAAGAAATGGATGATCACAACATTGTCGTAGACGTAGAAGTAACTCCAAAATAGAAGCATAATTATGAAGAACGCGGCCTTGTTCAACAAATTGATCAAATTTCACCTGAACCGATACCCACCAAGACAACAATTATAAAGTAAAAAGGCAGCAAGAAATGTAAATGAAACCAAAAAATAAATGAAGGAAGCTGACATTAACTAGATATACCTTGGATCTTTTAAATAGGGCTTCATAAAAGTCTTTTTCAGCTTCAGTGAGCTCACAGTAAATCACCTGAACATCAGCTGGAGGGAGAACTAAAATTGGCCTATAACAAACAAAATTTTAGGAGCACATCTATAAAAAGCTCAAATGAGACAACTAAGGATCCTTATACAGGATACTCACTTGCCGTCTCGATCTGTGGTACACTTTGTTCTCCTTAACATGATTGGCTTTAAGATTGACTGAACCAACTTTAGTCCTCTCTCATCGCCCTCCTCAAACGGTTTTTGGATAAGTTTGTTCCACCTATATCATAGCTAGTTAGCTAAAATTCAGAGAATCTTTCTAGGTACAGAAAATTCAAAGAATCAGCTTTAGCATAGCCTACAAAATGCATTTGAATACAATATCAACAGAAAAATAGAAGCATAGAAGAGGAGCCCATACATTGCACAGATAATGTTAATGTTCAACATATATTCATACTGATAAATAGCAGCGCTCTCTTCGACCCCAAAGAGAAACAAATGTGACCTTATGAAGCTAATAATATGTCTAAATGATGCAGGCGGAGAAAAGCATTTAAAACTTAAATTTCATTGTTGTTTTTATAATATGCAAAAAGAAATTCAAGAAACAACCATATCCAATTTTAGTGGTATCATACCCTACATTTTCCAACAAAAGTTTTGAAAAACTTACCAGGGCCAGTTTCCCCAAGGTTCCACCTTCAGAAACCGGAGAAGACTATATATATCCTCCAGCTTGTTCTGAGACAGTAAATTTTCTTATTAGGAACAACACAAAACCTTGGAAATCAATGTTTTATGAAGCAAGTGATAACTGCAAAGTCAAATTCCAACCTGAAATTGATCCTTCCAGAAATAAGAACTAATTTAAATGACACAAAACATAAAATCCTAAAATAAAAAGGAACCTACATATGTGTAGAGAAAGAAATATGAGTAAGCATGAAGAAAACATACACTGATGGCCACACACAATTAGTATTACACTTTATATTGTTCAACATATATCAGGAAATCTACTTTGGCAATATCTTTTAAATACAAAATGTTTGAGAAACAATTACCATAAAGCAGAGAAGGCTTTGCTTCAAACAAAAAACAACGAGCACATGCGAATTTCAGTACACTTAGCATATAATTAGGTAGTTAAGGTCAAAACCTCAATCATGTTGTCCTCTGGGCTACCTTTCCCTCTCTGCTCTATCTTTTCTCTCCCCATCACCTTTTCTTTCTCTCCCTATTATACACCTCTCCCCCATGCACTATTTAACATAATGGGTGAGGCAGGTGCTCAGCTAATGGAACACGATAGAAGAAAATGGAAGAAAATTCAAATGCACTAATAAACACTCAGAATCATCCTCCTTCACTTCCACATATGAAAAAAAGTGCAATAAAAAGAAACCTAAAATACAAAAAACTTGCTTTCTATACACATTCAAAAAGCATTTAAAACAAACATTTTACACACTTTTCTAAAATGTTATTACCTGGATAGGAGTCCCAGTGAGACACCAGCGACGATCAGCAACTAAAGCAGTAGCAGCCATGGAAATTTGACTTTTAGAGGACTTTATGGTATGTGCTTCATCAAGAACAATCCTGAACCACCGAACTGAGTATAGTCCTCCATTATCTTCAGAGTTCTGGCAAACAAAAGATGAATCACCTTTTACTTATGTATAAGATATGCAGTGATTTTAACAATATTAAACGTAAGACTTTTTAACCACCTCTGCTGAAAATTCTGAAGCTAGAACTCCATATGTAGTAATTACAACATCATTCTGAGCAAGAAATTTTGCATCCTTGGGCCTACTTTGTCCGTAATGAACATATAAAGACAAAGACCCAGGTTGCACATGAGTTTCAATCTCTGCCTGACAAATACCAAAATGTTTAGAGCCACACTCAATAACAGAAAAGCAAAGAACTAAACAGATAAAACATAGATACTAAAAGTGCTATGTTCTAAATATGCAGATGCTACTATAAGCAAAAACATAAATTGAGTCGACTTCAAAACTGAGAAGGCAAACCTTCCATTGGCCAAGAAGAGTCATGGGACATATAATCAGATTGCCACCATTTGCAAGTTTGTTCTTTTGCTTTGAAAACTTATCAAAGCCAGGAAATTTTGTTGAATGTTTCACGGAATTTGGTGATTGGCCAAGTATATCACTGACTGCACCACCTTGATCAGAAGGCTGATCTGGGGATTGGCTATCTGATAGCCGACCACTTTCTGAATGGGTTACCAGGAGAGCTATTGTCATGATTGTCTTCCCGAGCCCCATAGCATCTGCCAGAATCTTCAAAAGTAAAGGAAGTTAAGATGCAGTAAGAATGTCAGAGGGAACTAACTTAAATGTATAGCAGGAATAGTAAGGGCATACTCCTCCTCTAGCCATTTGATGTGTGCTCGGGAATTCTATTGTAACATCACCAGTAAATGCATTCAAGTAGACAACAGGCTCCCTCCTATAAAAGAGATACTCCATCAATATCCATTAACGTAAGGAGTGAAAGTAATCAACTAAAAAGATCATCTGACATACTTATCTGCTAAGCGATATGCTTCCCAACAAGGGTGCAGTGTTCTTGCTGCCTCATCCATGCAATGTCCCTTCTCCACCTGAACCATCCATTGGAGGGCTTGCTTTTGGTAAGGGCGAAGTTCACACTGGAGGGTGCTAGAGGGATCCATTTCCTAAAACACAGTAGTTGACACATGATTTCACCTATCATTAGTAGTGCTATGCTCTACAAACACTATTCAAAAAAGACAATACCTCTAACTCGGAGTTGTCTCCCACACCAACAATCTTGTCAAGATCAGCATCAGAGATGGACTCCTCATTCTCAACCTCATTTCCACTTTGAGTTTGATTCTTAAACTTGTTTGTAGGTAACAATGGGGTATGAAGAGCAGAACCATCCTGTTTGCACCATATCATTTAGTAATTCAACCAGTTAAAAATCACTATTATTGAAATAATAATTATAACTGTATATCTGTTGCTACCTTTGTCTCCAAGGGACGCTTCTTTGTGTACAAGTCAGCAGGAGCTAAGTCTGCCTAATTATCATAAAACAATAACAAAGACATTGCTCATTAAAATATTTGAGAAAAATTTGTGGGCAATACAAACACAAGTGTATTAAAACCAACTACAGTTTTTTGCTTAATTCATGATTAATTTTTTTCACCAGGTAATCACAAGCAAAACAATACATCAAAACTTAAGACAAACCATTACCTTCTTAAAGGGTGTTAGGCCTAGCAACCGGAACAAATTTGGAAGAGGAGGAACAACAGAGTCCTCAGTGGAATTGCTGGCAGCCTTCAGTGAAGTCTGCTGATACTTATGGAACATGGAACTATTAATGTACACACTGGGTCAAACCAAAAATTCATGCTCATTAAAAAAGGATTTAGTAATCAAAACAAATACCCATTTCACAATTTTAAAAAGAGTAAACATTCAAACTAACCACACCTTAAAGATAAAACAACAGTATCCATTATACCCAACACATCCGGAGCTGATTTACACATCCCCTCAATTCTAACCTTCCTATCCCTCACAAGCGGCAATAGACAACGTGCCCACTCATTGGGTATTCTACCAATCTGCCAAAATAATCAAATGCATTTTGAATTTTTAATCTTTCAAAAATATAATTCGCTTTTTACATTTCAAGTCCCATTTTTTGCTTCCATCAATAAAAAGTAGGTAGTAATTACTAAAGAAAAACAATAACCAAATTATTACTAAAATTTTAATTCAAATCTTTACCTCCCCAGAGTTCTTGGTGGAGAACCTAACAATCTCAGAACAAGCTGTTACCGTTGGCCTTCCTCTTCCAAAACCTTTAGCCACTGGCCCCGACGGACTCGAGCCACTACTCTTCAATGGAAACGTAAAATAAATTTCCTCCCTAGCCTTCACTTTTCTCCCTTTACTCGTCGAAAGTCCGGGTACGTCGCTGGATTCAACAAGCCACCAATCATTTTCAACCCTAACATCCTCTTCATTTTCCAAAGTACTAGCACCACAGGCAACATCTCCATTACTACTAATACTAGAATTTGTGTTCTCTTTGCCTGTTTTCTTCGGTTTTAAACTAACCGGCGCTGTATTGGAGCTTGGATTTCGGATCTCCGGTTCGGGTTGTTTCTCTCTGGGCTTGAAATTATGAGGCGAGTCGAAAAGTATGTTGATGGCGGCGGTGGCGTCGTTTTTGGCCAAGTGTAGGGCTCTGATTATGTCCATCTCGGAATGGTCTGATCCGATGATTGATCGGACGGTGGAAATGAGCTCCTCCGTCACCTTGTTCCCACCCATCGGATTATTCTCAAAAACCCTAAACCCTAGCGCCAAATTAATCCAAAGTGTGCGATTTTTTTTTTCGGTAGTACGCAGGAGATTGTTCGGCCGTAGGTTAGCGAGAGAGGGGGATTTGAATTTTGAGGGCAAAATGCTAAAATGCATGGAGGTGCATGTTATTGGAACTTGGATGGCGGGAGAGTGTTGGAGAAAATCAAAGAGAACGACGGAGCGAACACCTGACGCGTCATCGACACCGTTCACCGCCACTTTTTATATCAGTGCAAAAGCTTCAAAAATCGTTTTTTGCTTTTATTTAGTATAATTACTGATTTTATTATAAATATAGAATATATATAGTATGATTTTAGGGAATTAAGGTTAAGGTTATCATTGCATTACACTATTATGAATCAATAATGAATTTTGTTAATGTTTTTAATTTTTAGATAAAAAACAAAACTTATAATAATTTATCATTTATATACAAATAAAATATTTTAATTCCATTACTTGTTGTCTAGAAATCAATAAAATTAAAAATATAACAATAAAATTTAATAATATCAATATTAAACTATTATGCAATGACAAAATTGACATTAATTTCGATTAATTTCGATTTTTAATTGAATTACACTACTTCACTAGCAAAAAATTACTCACATGGCCAACAAGTATGTGGCCCACTGATTCATTCTCCGTCGTTAAAGCATTATAATTTTTTTTGTGTATTGCTTTATTTAATCGTTTGAAATCAATAGATAAATTACATGTAAAAGTTAATATTTAATAAATTATTAGTATAAAATTTTAATTACAAAAGAGTGATACATATCTTTTATTTTAATTATATTTTTATTTTTTAAAATATATTTTAAAAAATATGTATTATTTTCTTAACCCTACTTGTTCAATCAAATTTTATATTGACAATATATTAAATATTAATTTTATTTAAAAATAAAATAATTCATGAATTTTTTTAATATTTTAACCTATATTTTATTTATTAAAACAAAATTGATTAATAAATCACTCAAATATTAACTATTCATCAGAGTTTAGTATTTTAACATATATTCTACTAATTAAAACTAAAAATCGGTGAGTAAATCACATAATCATTAGTTATTTATAAGCATTTGTATCATATTTGATGCATGAAATTGTGATAGAATATGATAAGATAATATAATAAATAATATTAAATTAAATAATATGATTTTATTTTGTATTTAATATACGTAAGAATTATGATAAAAAAATTTATTTATTTATTAAAATTATTATTTCTCAAATTTTATATAATTTAAATTATTGATATAATTTTTAAATGTATTGTTAGCTTTATAGGTTGAAGGTGATCCAAGAGGGGGTGAATTGGATCTCTCAAAATTCTTCTCAAATAATGATTTCAATATAGTTAAATGAAAATTAATATAATAAGCCCTTTTGATGAAAATATAATAAAAACAATAACAATTAATGAACTTAAAATCAAATATAAATAATAATAAATTATAAAGAGATAAGGATAGAGAAATCAAACACAATGATTTATAGAGATTCGGTCATTCTGTGCAAGGTACCTACGTCCTCTCTCTTGGTTATCCACACCAAGACTCTAATCCACTATGTGTTGAAGATTACAAACAAGATTCTCAAAGCTTTACAAACTTAACACTACACACTCTTAAGGTTTATCATCCCCTTAAGCTTACAAGCATACAATACAAAATTTTGAAATGTTTTGCAAACTCTAAGAACCTCTCAAATGTTGGGTGTTTGCCAATTTGAAGTATATAATGGTATAGACAATAAAATAATGAATGAACAACAAAAATAATTTGGATACAATAAATGCAAAGATATAGACTTTGAAGCTCTAAAAACTCTTGATTATTTGAGAGAATGAAAATATTGTTCGTTGGCTCTTGCTCTCTTGATGCATCAATCTTCATAGTGTGTTGGAGTACCCAATTTATAGAAAAATTGAAGAAGTAGCCGTTGGAAGTGTTTGAGAAGTGAAAGTAACCATTGAATCCTTAATAAAATAGCCATTGGAATGATTTTGGCCTTCAGGGATCGATCTCCTCCCTTAGGGGATCGATTGGTTCATGTTTTGAATCAATTTTTCTTTGAAAATAGCCTAACCAATCGATCCATTTTGTAGGGGATCAATCATTTTTTAGGATTTTGGGTTATGGAAGCATTCTATTTGAAAACTAATCGATATCTTCTAAAGGGGATGATCATGTCCATGCTGGGTGATAGTTTATTGTTTTGCACTCTACTTACTAATTTGATCATAACTGAGTTATACAAATCAAAATCACAAACCGTTTGAAGATTTAGAAACTAGATTTAAAGGGCTTTCTATCAATATAAAGTTCATTACATAATTCATTGTGTACGAATTATAGTGAATTTTTAAATTTATACCTTATGCAGTTTTTTTGACAACTACAAAATGTCGAGAAAAAATTTAAAATCTTTTCTTATAAAATTTGGATTTTTATTTTGTTTAATCCATTATAAAGTAGACTTAAAGAGCTTTTCTAACCACATAAAATTTAAATATTAAGACTTTGTGAATTAATACAGAAAAATAAAACAAGTTTGATGTTGGAAAACTTTATTATTGTAAAACAGCTTTCTTAAGTTAATCTATTTCTCAAAACCAATATTATCAAAATTGTATTAAGTCCAAAATGAATAAGTTCATTTTAAAAACAACAATTAGACTTTCATTTAAGCTCAAATAAATAATCTTTAAAGATAGATTTAGTTTGAGAAATATGAAAACAAAGAAAGGTTTGTTTAAGCTTCGAAAATCATATTATTTATTTAATACCAAAATATAAAACTTAAGAACATGTACTAAATAAATCATTTTTCAAAATCTTGATTAAGTTTTTTTAGCTTTAATGTTTTGTCATTACAAAATAAAGATCAATTCAAGGCTAACAATCTCTCCATTTTTATATGACAAAACTTAAAGATAAATTTGCTTGATGAATAACTTTCTTTGAAACATTTAAAATTTTGAAATACATTTTGAAAAACTCCCCCATAAGCAATACATGGCAAAACTCCCCATTAATTTACGCATCCTAATCCAATGGCAAAACTCTCCCTCAATTTATGCATCATAATCCAACACAACTTAACAAATATATGCTAGTCAAATATATGAAATAAACATAATCAAACATATGCATGTCAAGCACAAGCAAATTTGTCTATATGATATTTTTCTCCCTTTTTGTCATAGCATGAGCATATTAATTAGCAAATAAACACAAAGAGGCATTATTAACAAATATATTCATAAAACATTTCTCATCTTTTTTGTTTATGCTCTATATACCAAATGTTTAAGCTCTTATATCAATTGCAATAAAAACAATATCTTTAAATTCTCTTCCCCTTTTTGTCATTTCAAAAAAAAAAAAAGATCAATTCAAGGCAAGGGATAAAATGCTTGATACCAATAATATCAAGAGTATTTTGAATGCATGTAATCAAGTGTAATATGCACAATAAAGTTCACATACATGTATTCAATCACAAAAGCATAAGTGTATCCAAATTTAGCATTTTAGCACAAGTCATCAAATGTACTACATGAAATTTATGAGCAAATGATAATGAATGATATGCAATTTACTTATAAATCATGCTATCATAAGATGTACTTAGAACCTAAAACATCAATAGCAATTAAGCATAAATTCAAACACATGCATACAAGCTCATACCAATTGTCAAGGATATCAATTATTAAATATATGTTATCAATAAGCATACCAATTTTTATCACGAAACAAATTAAGGGAAATTGTATTATAAGATTTCTCATCATTTTCAAAATAAGGATTAATAAATTTAAGGCACACACAATTTTGCATGAAAGATATAAGCTATATTAAGGATAGACACATAAACAAGTGTCTATGAAAGTTAAAAAAATTTTTTTAGCAATTTTGACACAAATTGTTACCAATGTTAGCAATTTTATTCAACAACTTTTATAGAGCACACATATTTCAAGCATACGAAAAATTTATTCAATATATGCATAAATTATAATAGTAATCATTCATAAGCTATCCTATCCAAACAAGAATAAAAAACTCATATGTATATAATAAATCATAAGTACTAATGAGCAATGAGGTTCAATTATCATCATGTCATAACAAAAATTATATAAGCATGATTTTTCAAACATAATAAGCATATATGCTATAGCAAAGAAATAATAAAAGCATAATTATTCATATATAATCCAAATTATTTCAATGCATAGCAATGTAATTAATCAAGCATATGCAAGTAATCAAACATATATTTATTTCAAACAAATCACACAAGCATATGCAAGAATATTTCAAAACATGTATAGCAATATGCCAAAAAAAATACAAACCTTTAGACACAATATGGTACATACTATCTCAACGGACCCAATCAATGAATATGTATAAAGAAATCAATCAATTTAACTCATATCCACATTCAATGATTCGTACATTGACCAAATATTCATGCATTAAAACTATCAATCTCATAAAAGCAATTAAGAACTAGGCATGAATATCAATGAAAGTGAATTAATCAGTCAAAGCTTTAAAAAATATATTAGAACAATATCTACCAAATAGCTTGGTGATTAATTTGTGCAATGTGTTCACAAAATCATATATTTGCACATATTAAAGCAAGCATGTATATGTTCTCAAACTCATACATCATATCATAAAGTTGATATATTTACTTCCATCCATGTCAAGCTTTGTTGTTGTGCTTATTTGACTTTTAATTCTCCAACTACTTTATTTGAGCAAAACTATGCTTGATTGATGAGGATGACATGCTTCCCTCACTATACTTGAAATTCAAAAAATGTAGGCTCATTCATACTCACTTCAAATTCTCATAGTATAGATTTATAAAATATTATTGACAAAAAAAATGTTCATTAATAGCATCAAGAATATCAATTGATAAAAATTATACCAATTGTTAAAAAATAATTTCATATTCTAAATCATTATAGGTAAAAGAAAATTTATTCACTAAGCACAAGTTGTCAATTACAATGGAGATATATACTTAAGCTAGATGCCATATATTAATTTAAATATCAAATAGCACAAGAATGGCACTAAAGCAAAAGTTATCATGTAATGTGCAAAATATGAATAATTTCTAGATCATTTAGAAATATTGAACACAAATAAGATATATTCAATATTCATATATATTTAATAAATCACCGAAGAATATGCCAAAATAAATTTTAGACCATATCAAAACTAAAAACTTAATGAAGATATATTTATCATAAAAAACATATTTAAGAAAAATTTTTAGCACAAAAGTATAAATATGTCTACACAAATTATAGCCATAATCAACAATGACTTAAGCAAAAAATAAGCATCATAAGAAATTCATTTACTTAAGTCATGTTGCAACCATGTCAAGTCAAGAAAAATCACATTTATCATATATGCACACACTTGACAATAACAATAGATAAACTAATAACACATATCATTTACAAGTAAGTAGTTCATCATATTCAAAATCATAAATCAAAAGGTTAACAATTCAAGCATTTTAAACCACAAGCATTAAGGTCAAATTGAATTAATGATCATACAAGCATATATCTTGACCAAGACTATAAATGAACCAAGAATCAATATATTCCATTTAAGCACATAATATTCATAAATTCATCAACACAATAGAATAAATAAATATTGAATTAATAAGGATAAATTATTAAAGTATATTTCAAGACTATTTCAGGATCAAATGCTTGCCACTACACCAAAAGTTATAGCTGATAGTGAAGGTGCAACTTTATTTTCTTATTCTCTTTTGGTAGCGTAGAGCCCGTATTAAACGACAGGTAGACATAAGGGGCTTTGCAAAGCCTTCATGAGATACCTCACCCATTGGGTCTTGGTAGGTTGGGTTGTCATACACCGAAATTCGATTCACCATGGGATACCTTACTCAGATGAATTGACATATCGAGTCCCTAAGGGAGACCGCTGGACCCTATAATAAAAAAATCTCCCGTCCAACGGCACCCGAGGAACTCGAACCTATAACCTCGCTCTGATACCAGTTTTCATGATCAAGCGCTTACCACTACACCAAAAGTTATAGCTAATAGTGAATGTGTAACTCTATTTTTTTATTATTTTTTGGTAGCGTAGAGCCTGTATTAAGCGACAGGTAGACATAAAGGGCTTCGTAAAACCTTCATGGGATATCTCACCCATTGGACCTCAGCAGGTTAGGTTACTATATATCGAAATCTGATCCACCATTGGATACTTCACCCAGATGAATCAACATACCAAGTCCTTAAGGGAGACTGCTAAACCACATAATCCAATACGTATAATTGAACATGTAAATTTAATTTTATAGGTTAAAAATAATTATCTTCATTTGAATAAGATTGAGTTATCCTATGCCAAAAGAATATTAATTCTCCTAACAATTCTTGTTCCATTCTTTAAATACAAATTAAATATAATATAAAATTATTATTATCATATTCTATCAATAATTTTATGTATCAAATATAATCTTAAAATACATAAATTGAATTAAAAAAATTGTAAGGCATACTTACATATACGAATTTGTTTTTCATGCTCTTTATTGCATTGGTCCTTAAACAACAATAAATCTATTACTTTTAGTCATTTATAAATTTAAAGATATGTTCACTCACCCATAATGTGCCATAAATTTTATCTCTATCCAAAATAATAATGATATAAAAATGGTTGCACCACATTTTACTGCACCCATATGGAAGAAATTATCCTTCTATTATTAGATAATTTATGATCCAAATAATTCAATTCCATCATAAAAAAGATTCCACGGTCCAAACAATTATCTAACTTTTTTAAGTTTATAAAAATTAATTCACCTCATTTATAGGATAGTGACAATCGTCATTAGCCTTTAACAAATTAAAGTTAATTAATAGCTTCATTTGAGAAATTTTTATTAAATTATAACATTATTTTTAACTAAAATTTTAAAAAATTAATCATGAAACACCTGATGAAAATTTTATGTAAGCTAAAGACGCTTAATAGTTGGTCCCATATATAAAATTCAAAGATTTAAAAAAATTATTTGGCGGGTAAGACCGCTTAAAGTGGGGAAAATTTTCCCGCCATCTTTGCTATAATAATTTTGTGCCCCCATTTTCTTGTTTTCCCGTCCCCTCTGTGAATATATAAGAACAAAAGCGTGCGCAATCCAAAATATTTTCACTCTTTGGGGCTTTGAGTCATTACGATTTATGAACATCCACGAAACGTACTAACTCTGAGTTGGCTCGCCTATACGCTGAGTCGATTCGATCATTTGCTGTGTTTAATTTCGTTTTTTGTTAACCGATTTTAGTTAATAGAAGGGTTTTTTTTTGTGCCTTGGTCACGCATTGAGGATGGAGTGGATCATGTATGGACATGAGCATTTGGCTTTGGGTGCAATCGGTTTGACTTTGTTATCGCACATTGACATAGTATGCTATAATCTATATATGACGTAATATGTTGTTGTTATAGTCAAAAGTACAAATAATCATGAATTAGTTTTTTTTTTTTTTTTTTTCTGCAAAATTTTCAAGCCATATCTGAAAACAAATTGTTTTATTTTATTTTGTTTTACAAGCATATATGTAAACAAATTAACATTTATTCATGCTTTTATTTTTGGTTTTAGTAAAGTAAGAAGCAAAATTTTGCATAGAAGAACGGCAAGAGTTTTTGTTTTTGATTATGAGAGATGTAACTAGAGTCCCACAAATTACATGTAGTCATTAATTTTTTATGAATAATATTAGGTATTTTAAATATAAAGAAAACATAAAGTTATAATTGTTATATTTTCACGATTAAATCATCTACACTCATATATGATTAATATATTATTTTGGTATAAATATTCACTTATATAATCAATTATGTTATCGATTCTTAAATATAAAAAGAGAAACATAATTAGACATGCAACATTCTTTTCATTTTTAATAGTTTATTTCCTTTTATTTGCTTCCTTCTCTCCAATTTTTTGAATATTTTATTGATTTTGATCATCGAAATATATTTTGAATAATTATTTTTTATGTCTTTCTAACTTTATTATTTTAACAAGTCCGATAAATTTACCAACTCATTCTTATTGAATCTAGAAGTGCATCAATAATACTAACATTGTAAGTTTTAACAAAAAAAAAAAAAAGAGTTAAATAACACTTTGTTTTTCACTTTTACTTCATCAAATTTAGTGAGAATAAAGAAGAAATTTTGATAAATAATTATATTTCAATATATGATTAAAGAAAATTATGAGAAAAGTGTATTTGAGTAATGTTTGGTATGTTTTACGAGATTACTATAGTAATATAATCATTAATGTGATCTTATTACTTGTGATTTTGAATTATTTTATTTAGTTAATATTTATTAATACTTAATAATTAAAGATCATAGTATTTGATATTATTAAAAATTAAAAATTAAAAATTATTTTATTAAAAAAATGGAAAAAACCAAACATATTACAATAGTTATACAAGTTGATTATTTTAATATTATTTAACTATGATAACTTGTAAAATAGTAGTAATACTTTATCTATTTCATAATAAAATATCATTAAATTAATAAATAAATTATTGATAGGTAAATTACTTTTATAATATAAAAATTGTAAAAAATATTTGAATTAAAAAATAAAATTAATATAATAAATTCATAATAAAAGAAAATAAAAAATATATTATATAAAATATTAAAAACAAATAAATTATTTTTGAACTTATTACAATAAATATTAATTTTAAAACATAAATAATTATAAATTTAAAAGGAAGTAAATTTTTAATTCACATGTTAAAAATTACTTTTATAATATAAATTTTGTAAAAAATATTTGAATTAAAAAATAAAATTTATATATTAAATTCATAATAAAAGAAAATAAAAAAATTATATTATATAAAATATTAAAAACAAATAAATTATTTTTGAACTTATTACAATAAATATTAATTTTAAAATATAAATAATTATAATATAGAATAATTATAAATTTAAAAGAAAGTAAACTTTTAATTTACATGTTAAATGTGTAAGATTGATTATTGTTGATAAAAATTTCCTATCCTATTAAATGTAATTAAATCACCTTTCAATACAATAATTTAAAATTATTGTCATATAAAATCATTGAGTATTTACCAAATGTAATTATCTAATCACCCGTACTAAATATTACCTTAAACCAAATCCATATATTTTTTTCATTTGAAAGAACAAAATTTATTTATTTATTTTTTGCCATATACAGACGTATGCTACTGTGAAGTATCTAAACTTGCATTTGAGAATGTTATTTTTTTTACCTTTTACTGCATAGCACAAAAAGGTTAATTAGTAAAAATAGAATATTAAAAATGACTTTATATTGCATCAACATTTGGCACACCGTAAAAGCAAAATAAAATAAGCATAAAGAAACGTATAAACATTTTTTAATTCATAGTACTATAAGTGATTGGAGTTAATTTAATATGAATTGATATAAAAACATAGTATCATTTTATTTTTATTTTTTTAAAATTTTTGTCAAAATGTTAAATATTTTATTTTTATACAAAATATGCAGTAAAAATAAGAAATAAAATTGTGTATAAAGCTCTATCATCACAACTTTCATAAATCATAACCGTGAGGACGGCCTCACAAAATCACCCCTCTTTATACAAAAGGAAAAATCCCGTACAAAAAAATAAATCATGAATTTTCACTCCCCAACTCGGACGAGCTCAAATCGCTAACTCACAAACCGAGTTCGAAGTCCCACATTCTCACGCGCGATAAAAGAGGCGGTTGTTCACTCTTATTAGGGCTCTCTTTCTCTCAAATCTCTAAAATCACAGAAGAAAATTTCAATGGCGGTTGACAAACCCTAACCAGGTATCTCTCTCAATAATTCTTCCTCGTAAATTAACGTTCGTTTTAAAAAATTACACTTATTCGTTACTCAAAAATTTAATTTTCATATAATTCCTTTTTAAAAACCATCGATTTATTTAATCTTTATTTATAACTTCTTTAAAGGATCTCCACGAGCTCCTAGATCGCTCAATATTCAAAAAGAGAAGCCTAATTAGGGCAAAACAATAGGTTTTCTGGAAACCCTAGGGGCTGTTCGGAAAATAGTTTTATCAAACCCAGGGCTCGATTCGATCTGTTATCGGGTCGATCGATCGATGGAGCCTAAGGTACCAAGACCTAGAGGTAGACCAAGGAAACGTAGGAGGCCAGAAGAAGAAGATGAAAGTGCCGCTGTTGATATCAAATCTAATAACCCAAAAACTAAAAAGCGGGCATTCGAGACAAGATCCGTGGCCCTTGTAGGTCGATACGTGTTGAAGGAATTTGGGGAAACTGTTTTTCTAGGGAAGATTGTTTCTTACGATGCTGGATTGTATAGAGTAGATTATGAAGATGGTGATTTTGAGGATCTGGAAAGTGGGGAGCTTCGTGAGTTGATCTTAGAAGAGTCTTATTTCGATGATGATTTGAGTAGAAGAAAAGTTAGATTAGATGAATTAGTGATAAGCAGGATTGTAAAGGAGGAAAAGAAGAAAGTGGAGGTTTTGAAAAATGAGGTTGATGACTTGGAAACTTCGGCTGTAAGCGAGTTGAATGGTGGAATGATGGTTGAGAATGATGGGGAGCAAGTCGAAGATGATGCAGATTCTTCTAGTGATTCTTGTGAGCATGCACGGGATAGGGATTTGTCTTTGGAGGTTGAGGTTCCTCTTATTCCACCCCCAATGTTGCCTCCTTCTTCGGGAACAATTGGTGTGCCAGAGGAGTGCGTTTTGCATCTGTTTTCTGTGTATGGTTTTCTAAGGTCATTTAGCATCATTTTATTTTTGAGCCCGTTTGGATTGGATGATTTTGTGGGGTCATTAAATTGTTCTGTTCCAAACCCGTTATTGGATTCTGTTCATGTTGCTTTGATGCGGGCATTGAGTTGTCATCTCGAAACAATCTCTTCAGAAGGCTCAGAGCTTGCATCAAAATGCTTGAGGTGTGTATATACATTTTTACAAATCATTAGATAATTAGGTTTTAATGTCATTGTTTTAATTTATGTGATGGTTTTGTGATTGGGATGTTTTATGGCAAAATTGGTTTCACTACAATCTACTGTACTTTTATTTTTTTCTTGCTAAAAATGCAAGGTGGTCCTTAGCCCTTAAAAATAGAGAGAAAATCAATTCTTGTTCCAATCCTTCATGAGTACTTGTGTGCTTTTTGGATGACTAAAACTGCCAAATTCTTATAATCAGGCAATTGATGCACTTTTTTCCTCCAATTTTGAAACCAACTGAGAATGGCTTTGATCTCTCTTTGAAACAGATTGGATTCAACTTTTGAGACATCTTAATACCTCCCCTCCAACCAAAAAAAGAAAAGGAAAAGAGAAGAAAAGAAAAGAAAATATATAATGTTCTTGCTTTCATTCATCAATAGAAATTCAAATAATTGTTACATTATTTATCTGCAGGTGCCTTGACTGGAGCTTGCTCGATACACTGACTTGGCCTGTTTATTTGGTCCAGTATTTTATGGTAATGGGATATGCAAGAGTACCCAAGGGGAAAGGATTTTATGAAGATGTCTCTGAGAGAGAGTATTATTCCTTACATGTGAGCAGAAAGTTGATGATTCTACAACTTCTATGTGATGATGTATTAGAATATGCAGAGCTGAGAGCTGAAATTGACATGCGTGAGACAACAGAAGCGGGAATAGATCCTGATGCAGTTGTGGCTGATCATCCTGAAAAAGGACCTGGAAGGGTTCATCCTAGATATTCTAAAACTTCAGCATGCAAGGTGAGGGAGGCAATGGAGATTATTGCAGAGAGCCATGAGGTCAAGTCATCGTCTAGAACATATTCTTTGGGTTTGAGAAGTACTGAAGGGACTGCTAGTGTTGGTCCTGATGTAGATGGAAATAGTGATGAGTGCCGTCTTTGTGGCATGGATGGGACATTGCTTTGTTGTGATGGGTGTCCATCTGCATATCATTCGAGATGTATAGGTGTTATGAAAATGTATATACCCGAAGGGCCCTGGTATTGTCCAGAATGTGCAATTGATAAAATGGGTCCAGCAATTACAGTAAACACGTCACTTAGAGGAGCAGAGCTTTTTGGTGTTGATTTATATGGGCAAGTCTTCTCGGGTACTTGTAATCACTTGCTAGTGTAAGCTTTCAAAACTATTTCTAATTCTACACTAGTAAAAATTGTTGCCAGGTCTACCTTTCTTCTGAGTGGTATCTTTCTGTGAAACACATTCTTGTCTTTGACTTGAAATTATTCTCTGATTATTTTTTGTTCTATTATTTAACTGTCTCCTTTTTGGAAGAGAGTTTCATTGTGTTGAGTTGTTTGTCCATTTTACTCCAGCCTTTGACTTAAGTTACTCAGTGTGCTGATATGCATGACATTGATCCATCCTTTTTTCTGATTAGCTTTCCAATGTGTTCTACATTTTTGTTCACAATTTCAAATTTGATAATTGCAGGCTCAAGGCTTCTCTTGACACTGGATCATATCTCAGATACTACAATCTGAATGATGTTCCACAAATCCTCCATGTGCTTTCTTCATCCATTCAGTATAAAACATTATATTTTGATATATGCAAAGCAATTATACTCTATTGGAATGTGCCAGAAAATATTTTCTCTCCACTTGAAATGGGTGGCGATGTAGCAAATATAAAGGAAGATGCAAAATTTTCTACTGGATCACCTCTGCCTTCTGGAAAGGAAAGTCATAAATTTTTGGATTCAGTTGATGTTGAGAATGCAAGTAGCTTCAGTGGAAGCAATGTGGAGAATGTGGGAGTTTCGTGTCCAGATACTTCTATGGATGTGATGAACCAAACTGACCCTCCTGGCTTTATGAACAATGGTGGGACAATGAGAGTGAAGGATAATCCTCCAATGAATAAGAAGCTATCTGAGCAGATTTATATTGAGTCTGCTCTGTCTGCTGCTTCAGTTAGCCAGCAAACTGTCTCTGATGTAACCCATCAAAGCTTAGTTGACAGATCAAGTGTGGTAGATTATACTTCATGTGCCTCAGGAAACAGTAGTGACAGTTATGGTGTGTTTTGCCAGAGCAAAGTGAGCAATCATGTGGGTTTTGGAAGGGATGCAAGAAATTCTGCTATTGATTATGTATACATGGGGATTTCTTTTAAACCACTTGCTTATGTAAATCATTACAGTTATGGGCATTTTGCTGCTACTGCAGCTGCTAAGCTGGCTGTTCTTTCATCAGAGGAAAGTCAGATTTCTGAGGTAAACAAATCAGGCAGTGCCAGAAAAGTTACATCTGCAAATGACATTTTGCTGCAAGTAAAAGCTTTCTCATCAGTAGCCTCACGGTTTTTCTGGCCAAGTGCTGAAAAGAAGTTGCTGGATGTTCCAAGGGAAAGGTGTGGCTGGTGTCATTCTTGCAAGGCCCCATCTTTAAGCAGGAGAGGATGCATGTTGAATTCTGCTGTCTCCGCTGCCACTAAAAGTGCCAATAAGATCCTCGCTGGTCTTCCTCCTTTAAAGAATGGAGAGGGTAGCCTTCCTAGCATTGCGACATATATTTTATACTTGGAGGAAACTTTGCGTGGTCTTGTAGCTGGCTTCTTCTTAAACCCAGATTATAGGAAACAATGGCGCAGAAAAATAGGAGAAGCTTCAACCTGTAGTGCAATAAAAGTCCTCTTGCTTGATGTGAGTTTTACATACACACACACACATGTGTGTGTGTATATTCATTAATCTCCTTCACACTTATATTTAAAAGCACCTTATTTTGATTTTCCCTCTTTTTCCTGTTCAAGGTTTCCTGTAATACTGTCAGCCTAGCCCATGTCAACTAAATTGTTTTTTTTTTTTTCAATTATCTTTACTGTATGGTTTAAAATTCTGGATTGTTTTAGAACTTAACTGATGTGGAAGGTGTGAATTTATTTACTTTTCCCTCTTGGATTATTAGTTTTGTCATATTCTTTGACAAAATTATAGTTGGTTTCTTACTAACTTAAACTTCGGGTTTATAGGTTATCAGGATAATTATAGTTTTTCCAATGTTATCATTTATCTCTTCTTTGCAAGAACATTATATTTTTGCACTTAGTCTAGTCTTTCCTTACTCTTATTCTCGTTTCCAATACTAATAGTTTAAGAAGGCTGCTTAATTATTTTGCTTCCTCTTCCTTTCCATCTATAACATTTCGTCTCAAATTCATCTTTAGTTGTTAAAACATTCATATAACATCATTTTCTTTATCTTCCAATTAATAATTTAAACTTTCTTGTAACCCTTGTGTCCTTGTAACATGTCCTTTGGAGTAGTAAGCTAATACATGAAATTTGATGAGAAGCCATTTGCTGCATAATTCATTACTCTTGGTTCCTGATGTACTAGATAATATGGATTCATCATCATGTATATATTCTCTATTTTTTGGTTGATGTGGCTTTTGGTCTCCATTTTCAGCTTGAGGAGAACATTTCTGTTATTGCTCTTTCCGAGGACTGGATCAAGGTAATGGATGATTGGGAAGTAGAGCCTTCTGTGATTCAAAGCACTTCATCAACTGTGGGATTGCCACAGAAACGTGGACCAGGTGGAAGGCGATGTAGGAAACAATCTGTTGCATCTGAAGTTACTGCTGATGACTGTGATGATAAAAGTTTTGATTGGTGGCGTGGAGGGAAGTTATCAACCCATGTATTTCAGAAAGCCATTTTACCTGGCTCAATGGTCAGAAAAGCTGCACAACAAGGTATCTATGAAATATAGAAAGTGTAATGCGCTATTTTTAATAATAAAATTGCTGAAAGTGTAGAAAATAATAGAGTAATGGTTTTGTGACTTGTTAGGTGCTGTGAAAAAGATTTCTGGTATTAATTATGTTGACGATTCAGAGATTCCTAAAAGAAGCAGACAATTAATTTGGAGAGCTGCAGTAGAAAGGAGCAAAAATGCAGCCCAGCTTGCACTTCAGGTTTGTCATTAAGTTGCTATGTTTGAATGAACTATTCCTTGTAATACCGTGTCCAACAGTGTACTGGATTGCCAGGAAGTATAACAAAATTCAATTGGACTTTGGTTCAGGTTAGATACCTAGACCATCATGTGAGATGGAATGATCTTGTTCGTCCTGAGCATAACATCCCGGATGGAAAAGGTTCCGAGACTGAAGCATCTGTTTTTAGAAATGCAATTATTTGTGATAAGAAAACTGTGGAAAGCAAGATCCAATATGGAGTTGCCTTTGGAAATCAAAAGCATCTTCCTTCACGTGTCATGAAGAACATAATTGACATCGAGCAAACTGAAGACAGAAAGGAGAAATATTGGTTTCTTATAACACACATCCCTTTATATTTGATCAAAGAATATGAAGAAAGAATGAGTAATGTGGTTTTGCCATCAGTTAAGAAGCCTTTCAGTGAGTTATCTGAGTTACAAAGAAGGCAGTTGAAAGCTTCCCGTAGGGATATATTTGCTTATCTGATTTGTAGGAGAGATAAGTTAGAGAAATGTTCTTGTGCTTCATGTCAAATGGATGTTTTACTGAGGTAAGTACCTTATACTGTTGTCAAATATTATTTTTTGTTGATATCGATGTTTTTGTTTTCTCCGCCTCCTTGCTCTAAGCTTATTTATCTTCGGTTATGCAATAATCAGGAATGCAGTCAAGTGTGGCACATGCCTAGGTATGCTAACCACTCTTTAGAACTTATTCTAAATTATCTATTGTACTAATAGTCTGTTTCTTAATTTTATCTCTGGGATTCCTAAAATCATCTTTTCTAATGTTTTTCAACATCTATGTATGAGATTATATTCATAATTTCTTGTTGCTCGGTAACCTGCCTGCCTATGGCATAATCCAGTTGTACTGTTTATTGTTTTAGCAATAAACTGAAAAAGGACAAGCCATTCTGTTATAGGTAATCTAGGAGAAAAGTTAAGCTAGGGTAGGGCCTCCCTATTATTATAGATGTTCATTTGTTTGTGAACGTGTATTTGACTTTCTATGTTAATTTTTCCATGCTCATGTCCGCAACCTGCCAGGAATGAATGCATTTTGCCTCTCTTTGTGGGATTCTTAATATTTATTATTGAAGAGTTAGATTTATGTTTGAATGTCTACCTAAATAATTTTGTTATCAGGTTATTGTCATCAGGACTGTACATTAAGCTCAATGCATATGAATGGGAAAGTTGAGTGCTTGATCATTTGCAAGCAGTGTTACCATGCCAAAGTTCTTGCTCAAAATGAAGTAAATACCAAGTCTCCTACCACCATGTTGTCCATGCAAGGACGAGACTGTCACAGCACACCAGCAGTCACCAAAGGGATGCAGGTTAAAGGTTCTACTAAGCCCATAAAACCACTGGCCTCTATCAGAATTAAGGAGAATTCTGTCAGAACTCAAGAAAGAAGTTCTGATATGAAGCAATCTGCTTCTCTTTCTGGCTTAGCAGCTAAACGAAGCAAGTTGTGTAATTGGGGTGTCATATGGAGGAAAAAGAACAGTAATGAAACTGGAATTGACTTCAGGCGTGCAAACATTCTCACAAAGGGTGGTTCAGATAACCACTTTTTGAAGCCTATTTGTGAGCTGTGTGAACAACCCTATAATTCTGATCTGATGTATATTCACTGTGAAACTTGCAGAAGTAAGATCAATAGTGTCATTTCCTTTTTTTTTTTTTTTTTAAAGATTCTTTCGATTTTTAGTATATGATGAATGTATGCTTTTTTGCAGAATGGTACCATGCTGAGGCTGTTGAACTTGAGGAGTCAAGGATTTTTGATGTGGTTGGATTCAAATGTTGCAAGTGTCGAAGGATAAGAGGACCTGAGTGTCCTTTCATGGACCCTGAACTTAGAGAGCAAAAGTTCAAGAAACGGTTTGGAAAGCCGCAGAAACAGGGGCAAGGAAGCGTTGTATTGGACTCTGATTTTGGAACTATTTCCAACTTTAAAGAGTGTAATTCCATCACTCCTATCATCTCTACAAAGGATGAGCTTGTACTGGCTAATGATCCTGATCTTTTCTCCCTTTCAAAAGTTGATCAAATAACAGAGAACAATTCAGCAGTGGATGTTGAGTTGAATAGTGCTTGTGGCCCTGGGCTGCAGAAGTTACCAGTCAGAAGGCATATGAAGCGGGAAGGGGAGGTGGATGGTCTTGCTGGGGGTGATCTTGAACATGTTGAACCTGTTGAATTGTCCACATGTCCTGAACCTAATGATTTTGTGGTGCCCAAGGAGGATTCATCGCTTCCTTTTGCAGAATGGGATGTTTCTGGCAATGGCCTTGAAGGTGAGCTGCTATTTGATTATGAAAGTCTAAACTATGAGGATATGGAGTTTGAGCCGCAGACATATTTCTCTTTTACTGAGCTGCTAGCATCTGATGATGGTGGTCAAGTTGATGGAAATGACGCAACGGGGGATGGGTCAGGAAACTGGGAGAATGCATCTTGTTCAATTTCAAAGGATGTGGTCCCTGAACAGTGCGAAATTGATACTTTTGATAATCAAGTGGAACCCATGAACTCTGATGTTAAAACACTGCATTGTCATATGTGTCTACAGAATGAACCTGCTCCTGAACTTTATTGTGATATTTGTGGGCTTTTGATTCATAGCCATTGTTCTCCTTGGGATGAATCTTCGTCTTCAGAAGGCAACTGGAGGTGTGGCCGATGCCGAGAATGGCGCTAGTTGGCTTGAGATTGTCTTCTGTATCTGTTAGTTTAATTGTTAGAGGGAGGCAAAGTGACAATTTTTTTTTTTACCATAGTGGTCATTGAGGTTACGCATTGGTGGTGGAGGAAACTTAAAGTCCCAATGCCCCGTTGCTTTGGTTTCTCGAGGATGAGAAACTTGTGCATCTTTTGCAGTGGCTTTTTTGTTGATGCTTCTTGAGACCTTCCTATGATTGGATCAGTAGGGGTGCTCTTTCATCAGAAGAAGAAGCAAAAAGACAAACTAGACCGTCATTCCAATCGTTTGGAGAAATACGTTGAAGGGCAAGATGAAGGGAAAGATAACACAAGGTTTAGATATTTACGAAGAGCTTGAAAGATAAGCAAGCTTTTTTTATTTTTTATTTTATGTTGTGCTTATCTGATTGGCATTATTTTTGTATAAATCAAAATCCCAAGTATTGTCCCAATTTTTAAGATAAACAAAGGATTTAAGACGTTACTACGACTCAAAAGAGCCTTCTTTTGCCCTTTTCTTTCTTTCTTTCTTTTGCATTATTTCCTTTTTTTTTTTTTTTTTTAATTTTTTGATAGTTGAGATTCACAGAAATTGAATTTTAATAATTGGAATTGAAAAGTAGCACTCCACCACTAGATACAAGATTGACTTATAGTGGCAGGTATGTCATTCACACCACTCACCATTGCTATGTTACTCAAAATTCAACTTAATAATGATGGTTCATGTTGCTATATACTCGAAACTCGGCTTAATGTTGATGTTCATGTACTGGAAAAGGATTACGTTAAAAAATTAAAAAAATTGAGAGATAGCACTCACAAATATTTTAAGTTCAAAATTCAGCAAAATTAAAAAGATGTTACAAAATTTAATATTGACTTTCAATTTTAATTTTTTTTAAAAGTTATAGTTTGGGCCATGTTGTTCCAGGACTAGTTTGTCCTTTAGGCCTTTTACTCTATGGCCCAGGCTATGGTCTTAGCTTGGCCCATCGACCAAATAAGAGGGTCGAACTTGGACCGCTCACTTGTAACCTAGTAGGAGAATATGACAGAATAGATGGGGATCTATCAATGGTTGCCGTTGGGAACAGCTTACGAATAAGCCCAAAATCTTGTTCCTGGAACAGACCTTTTTATCGAATTGGGTAACGCAGAGAGGACAAGTATAATGACATGGGAGCTCACTGATTTTGATGCGTGGTAATTTCAATTGTCGGGTACCCTTTTTCACGTGGGCAGAAGAACCAAAACTGGATATGATTTCACCAAAAAAAAAAAGTGAAAATGATAAACTGCATATGATCAAATTCCACGTACTCATACTTCCCCCACTATACTTCAACTTATTAAAAAATATATTGGATTGACAGACGAATTACATTGATACAATGGATCCTACTTCATGCCATATCTTACATGCTATGACATCGTGTACTAAAGAACCCAATCTCGAAAAACTGGGAAGAAATGGAATAAGGGCAAAAAAAAAAAAAAAATGAAGAACAAGAAAACCTTCACCCCCGTAAAACATTTTAAAAAAAAAAAAATCTCACCAAGGCACAATATGATTGTGCAGAAAGAATCACAAAATCCCGACCAACCCCTTCTTCACTAAGCCGAAACAATATTTAGCTCATCTGTGATCCCGTCAGTCCTTGCATCATGATTTTTCCATATACACTGAAGGGCAAATGGGTGGGCCGGCTGTATAAAATCAAGGTTTATAAGTGCATATTGAACAAATCTTTGCATTCAGTCATCTTCATTTTCATCACAGCAAATCGGCTAGTAGAGAGGCAGGATCATTCGCTGGTATTTGTGGGGCTTGTGGTGTTGGTTGAGCTGCAGGAGGCACTGGTGGTGCTGCTGCTGGTGCCTGAGGAGCCGTAGGCATGCTAACCATTTGTTCCTTGATGAACTCCTTCAACCTGCACATCAAAGAAAAATCTGACATCGGAAAGGATTTGATCTAACTTGGTGTGAAGTTTAACCACATACTCGAATGTTAATGTAGGGTCGCCTGAAGCAAGTGTTATACGCAACTGGGTTCTGTCTGCTGGATCTGTTTCAATTCTGATCTGAATATTACAGAAGAAAAGGCTGTAAGAAGTGACCTTCACCAGCTTCTCATGCACAATCATCAAGCTCATGCATAATCATTTGAAGTGCAAGTTATAAGACGAAGACTAGATTTCTCTACACGTGGAAATTCAATTAGGGTGACCCACTAAGATAAAGGCATGAAAAGGAGCTATAGCCAAAAAAGGAGAAAAGGTAGGTAATTTCACAACAATTCAGCACCTTTTAAACCAGAATATACACACAACACAAACCATACAGATCAAATAACTACCAAACAAGGGAAAAGGGTGTAAGAGTTTCCTAGATGTCGTCATGTACATTCAGATTTACCACCAAGCTTCACTATTTCAATAAAACAACCATATAGCTTGAGCAGAATATATATCTTACCAGGCAGAGCATGGCACGTGTATTCTCTGAGTAGAAGGTTGTGCTTGCAACTAGATTATTAGGATTTGGATCCTGAAACCGAAAATCCAATAGTGAACAATGCCTATATAAATGGCAGAAGGGTTATTCAAATGAAAGGACTTACAAGCCCTGGACAAATCATTAACCAGAAACTGTAGAGTAGATTTGCCATTTCTGGAAGAGGTATAGGTCTTACACCTCTAACCTGCACAATTTGGAGCAAATAGCAATAGATCAGTCAAAAGAACTAGTCTGCAAATGATAATATGAACTAGAATACACAGAACAGGACTCATCATACAATGGCTGTTTACACTATTACACACGTAGGTGTGGCTCCTTACCTCCCTCTCTCTCTCTCTCTCCCCCAACCAAAAAGAAAGACATGTAAAACAGGAGATATACATACAACTTCTTGAAGCTTCAATGGTGGTCCTGAAAGTGATCTCCATTGGGGGAAAAACTCCTCGGCGGACACAGGTATAGGCTGAAGAAATTTATTCAAAACAGCAGGAAGGCGAAGCTTGACATTAGCCTGTAAAAGGTAACAATAAGATACCTGGCATAGTAAAAATTAACCAGTTACTAATGGTTTAGCAGTATATAATATATCAATTATCTGCAAGTACCATATAGGTTCCAAACTTGTAGGAGAAGTCGAGAACAGCTACATCCCGGCTTGGCCAAAGATTTACTACCTCAAGTGGACATTGAACCTACACAAACCATGAAAAAAACATGATAATACAAAAGAAAAAGCAAGGATGAGATGACTAAAAATTCATCAATAACCATTAACTAGTAACTAGTTACAAGTACAATGAGTCCTTTTCACCTGTGCTCGAGGAGGTATTGTGTCAGGCACTAACGAAAGCTCCATCTTCAGATGAGCAGGGGGCAATATTAGAGCCTGAACTGAAATGAGAGGAGCTGTATTCTTGTTTCCCAAGAAAAGAACAAGACATCCATGATGAGCTCGCCACTCTGCTTTAATACCAATCTAAAGTAATGTTGAGTGAGAAAAATCAGCATCAACCTTTTGGAAGCTTTTAAAAGAGTCATTATACCAACTTGAAAAACCAAAATATTATCCAAGAGTACAACCTGAGGAACAAACTAGCAGAAAACAAAAACTACAGAATATGAAAAGTAAAAAATTCATACCTGAATGTAAGGATCCTCGTATAAAACACCGCTATCTTTCAGGCATAAAGCATGAAATCTTTCAGCAATATTTCCTATTGGCTGCAGATGCAAGCAATGAAATTAACTACTAAAACTTATAATAATACTGTAACACTTACTAGAAGCGTCAAGCAAATTTAACAATGACTAAACTTTTTAAATTTTGTTTGGAAATATCTGCTGCACGTCACTCAACAATTTATTGCAGGATATAACAACAAGTACACTGAAAAAATTAAGCAAAGAATTGAAAAATAGAAGCTCTGTACTAAGACTTGAGGATATGGAAAGAAAAAAAAGCATTAAAATCATACAACGAAGAAACTAGGAACAGACAGAGAAGATGTAAAATTGAGAGCAACATCTAATGAACATGGGAAAGAACTTTTTCTAAGGTAGCAGCCAACAGTACAATCCCCCAACCTCATTTTCTTCTCAAGAAACCAGGAAAAAAAAATCTCTTTGCTTTTGATAATGGATAAAAGCAAAAGGGAACTAAAGAAAGAAAGCTGTGTCCCACCACAAAAAGCAGCCAGCAAGCACAAGTAGAAAAGGTGAGGAATGGAGTCATCAAAACTGCAGCACAATTTTTGAAGTAGTGGGTTAGAGGCCTATTTACGAGGTAGGATCACAAATAAAATTTCCCCATCTTTAGACCCACCGAGAGTAGAACACAAAATTACAAACAACTTTTTTCAACATTGAAAGTGAACCATGTCAAGGTTCCATTCTGATTTTTGAACTTGGAATAAGAGATTTGACCATGGGTAAACATTATATGAGAAAGCAGTACCTGAACTGTATTTGTCTGCTCTTCTACAGGCACGATGGCTGAACCATCCACTGCATCCAGACCACCTTCCAATCTAGAGACTGCATTGTGCTCAGATCGGACAGTAGCACCAGGTGGGCCTTCAATAGCCAGTGGACCCAAAAGATCACCAAGGAGATCTGCTGAAGGAGGTTGTGGATCTACCTTGCGTAAAGTCCCATTTTCTTCAGACAGAGCTTGGTTTGTTGAAGTATGATCCTGCCAAGATAATCAAATATATATTAGTTCAAATTAGACAAAACAAAAGCTGTACTAAATATGTATACATATAAAAAAACCTAGAAAACAAGTATGCACTAGGATTCCAAAAGAACTAACCTCAGCACTTATCATGCTGGGCACCTTTACGAGACTAAGCTGGCTGACAGGTACTGATGGTGTTGCCCCATTAGCAGGGCGCTGGTCAGTTACAACTAAAGCATTTGATGTTTGCTGTTGAGCACGCAACTTGATAGCACTTTGCTCTGCAGTGTCAACCTCAGAATCTTCTGCCTTTTTGATCAATGAAGACTGTAAATTGAAGACAAAAGCATGGTTAACTGTCACTTGAATCAAGACTATACATGGACTGCCTGCAACTCAAAGCAGAAGCAGGCAGCTTCTAAACAAATATTGCCAAGAACACAAACCTGACGCTCAGGAAATTTAGGCATTTCAGCCAATATATCCATTAGAGCAGCACCTTTCCGACTCAATGCAAAATATTCAACAGCTCGTTGTTGTATCTCAGCATCAATGCAACTCTCATATCTAAGTTAACAATTACAAAATAGTGTTTAGCGATTTTCAAATTTCAAACAGACTATAGATGAGATATTAACCAACCAGAGAGAAAAATATGCAAAAACTAAATCTCACTTATTGAATATTGCCCAAATCTGATTTTGCAGTTCTTGATCTGGTGGCTGAGTGTGCATTAAAATTTTAGCATAAGCTGATAAAAGAATAGGAACGGTGGTAGTCCTGAAACATGATATCCATCATAAGATATTGCAATAATAGAGAAGCAAATATTAACCAAACAGAAAGAATCAATGTTTAAAGGCTCTTACGATACTGTAGGAAGCTTCTCATGTAGGATGCTAAAGATTTCTTTTGGACTACACCCAGTCCGTCTAGCCAGAAGATGGCTGTATTCTCCAAGAATGTAAGCACTGACCTGTTTGATACATACAACAAATTTCAAAATAAGCTTACAATATCCCTAACCCTGAAATATACATATCTAAGTCAAGTTTAGTGCTAAATAAAATCAATTAGAAAGAGATTAACACAAATAATGAAATCTGATTAAATTTGGTTAATAATAACAAGAGAAAGGGGCACCCAAACTTAATGCAGCATGGTGCATATTTCAGTTCATTGTACATAGAATATGTTAAGAAATGCCAATCCTTTAGATACTTGAGAAAGAATAATGACCTGAAAATGGATATGACTGATGCAAATGAAGCCACTACGCTAATTCAATTACAAATCCCAGAATTGGGTTTTAAAGAGGTAAGCCATAATATAAATATCAGTCTTGATCGCTAAAGATCTCTAATGCAATCCAATATGCTTTTCCTACTGCCCAAGGATAGACAAACCAACCCAGAGAAGCTAATAGTTTACTGCCTTTTGAAAAATTCATATGAAATATTTAAACCATTCACATGCACCATTCACTACTCCACACTGACACAACTTGTCCGGTAAAAAGAACTACAAATTTTACGAACCTTGACCATGGTCTCATGGACAGCAGGCTTGTCCAGATACTCTTTCACCTTTGCAGCTGCATAAGGCTGGACATAAATATAAAGGTCTCAGCCCAAAAACCATCAAAGAAGAAGAATATATTTTCTGTTATAAAATAGCAGAACTACATGTGTTAAAGACTTTTTGATCACCTGTAGGTCATCATTGTTAGTAACAAACTGCACAACACGGAACCATATGTCATTGCTAATAAAATCTCCTGCTTTATCAATCAACTGAAGGATAACATCCACATACCTGCAAGATCTAGGCAAGCTAGTTATTTTGTTGAGGAATGCAACCAATCTGATGAAGTTAATGAACACAATAGAAAAGAAAACACTGAAGTACAAAATTTTCACTCAAGCATATCTGTTAATTCTTGCTTTCTCCCAATATGCTTACCATGACAGATCAGGAGCAAACTTCTCAGCAAGAATGGCAGCCTTAAGTGATAATTCCTCACGCATTGTGAAATCAGCTGAGCTCAGATACTGGTAAACAGATGACAGTCAGTGATATTCTCATCTTGTGCCTCAGCATTTGAATAGTTATATGTAAAATAGGTTATCCATGGGATCATCCAAAGTAAAATTTTCCATGTTCAAGACTGTAGTACCTGCAATAGTTCTTCAACAATGTCCTTTGCATTTGTTACATCACACATACCATAAAGCAAATCAAGAGCGCGCCTACGGATACTGGAAATTCCATACTGGCATTAGTCGACAACAATGGATCTTAAGAACATACCATTTGAAACACATATAGTTGAATTAAGATAATAGAAGTTGCATGCATCACTGTTTACAGCTGTAGAAGCCATTTATATAAACATGCCAATAGTCAAGACTTTAGGTATAGATGAAGGTTTCACACTTGAATTAAGTGACTAACTTGTCATGTCAATTAGTCAGATATGGAACTCATTAAAGACCACGTATAAGGTGATTTCCAAACTTTTCAACTGCATAAGCAAGGATGCTCACAAATATCTTACATGGGGCCACCAGATAGATGTTACCTAGATTTAATTCCGAATATTAATGATTCACAAAAAAGATTCACAGAAATAACAATCTAAGTGGCATCAATACTCCGAACTGTAAAATCAGAAACTCAACCTGATATCAGGGTCCTTCAATGATGTAATGATCTGAGCCTGATGTCTTTTGATAATCTCTTGCACATCAGTAACCATTAGCATCCTAGTCATGTTTTCCTGCAACCAAGTATTTTAAGAACTATGAGTAAATCATTAGGTTATAGGTAACCATCCTGATTTGGCACATATGAGCACATCTGCTACCGTTCGAAAAGATCATTTAAAAGAGAACTAAGTTAAGATGTTTCCACAACTTACCAAACCAAGATATCTAATATTTGGTTCACGAACAGCAATGAATTTCCCAAGAAGTGCAACACACTGAGACATCATCTCCTTTTCTGCATCAAGATGCATGACCTGTAATGAGAAGAGCAAACGCACAACACAACTTAAGAAATAACTCTTCAAACATGCTTAGTAAATGAGAAGAGCGACATTTATATGGTTGTATACTTTATATGATGTGTACGCTTTCAGAGGGACGAGGAGGGGTAAATTATATAGCTTAAAATGTGTCATAAAGGGGCAAGAAAGCAGATAAGTTGCTACCTTGAAACCATTATGCTTTTCTTTCCTCGTATGCATGTGCAGAGTGAGAGTGCTATCATCCATATGAACCCACTTCTAACCATACTTACATATGGGCAAAATATGTATGTGTGGATGCTAAAAAGCGCAGAATGTTTCTTGTCATACAACAGAAGACATGAAATCCATCTAAAAGCTCTATTTTGGTGAATTTCAGCAAGATTTTTATACAAGTGTCACTTCCAGTTTGACAGACTAAATAGTCATGTAATGTCAGAGAATTTCTTTGATAATAAATTTCACATGCTAAAACTAGAACTCAGTAGTAAACTCACAAAAGCAAGGGCTTCAAAGAGGACAGCATGTGATGCATTATTCTTATTAACGTTTTTCACAACATCAGTTCCCATTAACATCCTTTGTAAGACCTGAAATCAGCATTCAAGTTCCATCAATATCAAAATAATCTTAAAAAAGTCAAAAGCCGAATTCTGTGTGATGGTTCAAACCTCAAACAATGTTCTTCTGGTATTCGGGTCTTCAATGGTAGGAAAATACTGGAGAACCCTCATTGACTTAACCTGTTATAAGAGAAAATAATAAACATCAAGATGAACTTTACCAAAAAAGAGTTGGCAATAATTACTAATAATCAAAGTCATCCACATCAAAAATGACATAGGAAAAGAAAAATGGAAAACAATTGGACATGATTACCTAGTAGCCTAGTGCAAAACATATCCAAGAGGGAAATCAAGGAATTATTCACTAACATATTTAGACACACTAATCAGACCAGGCACATAACTTTTTTTTTTTCAAGCTTGGCATCGAATTCATATAAGTCATGAGAGTGAAACAGAAGGACAAACCTGAAGCCAGGGAGACGGGATACCATAGTAAGTATATTCCTGTGGAACATCTTGGTTCCTCGCAAGGCGCTCCAATATTTTAACACACTTTGGAAGGCAAGTCCAATATGCTTCATGATTATTTGATACTAAAGCAACAAGAAGGCTCATAGAAGATGTCAAAACACCAAGATCACGCTCATCTAAAAGTTGAGCCATCCGATCCGCCCTAAAACATAGGGCAAGAATAGCAATTCAGAATATCATAAAACAGCCAGTTGGGATAAAATTTTAACATTCTAGCATACCAGCCATCAACATTGACAACATCAGGGTTTTTCCTGTACAACCGCAGCAAACATAATGCAGCTTTTTTTCGTACAAGTGGTCTGCAGCTGCTAGAAAGCTGGAATAACAGATTTTATCAGTGTAAATTATTTTCTAAAAGAAGCATTTGAACTTAACAAGTTTCTGGTTCATCTCACAAGTAACTTTTGAACATCAGGTGCCAAAGATTCAGCAAATTCCGTCCCACCAATATTCCCAACCTACAGAGTCAATTCAAGAAAAGGGTAGATGTAACGTCATGAGAATAACAATATGGATAATGTTAGGTGTCCATAAATTAGCCCAAAAAAAGGTAAGAGAAGAGTGATCAGAACATCAATAACTAAAAACTTTACAGACTACTAAGTAACATCTGAGGCATGAAGCATTAGAACACTGACTTTCCTCATGGAATTAGATGATAATGATGATGAGGACCACCTATTGCAGATCCAGAAACAATGAGCTACAATATAAATTATAAAGTCATGAATAATATTTAGAAAAGTGAACAAAAACTTCTCTAGAGAAAAGAGAAAAATGTCATGGAATAAATCCTAATCTGAACTTTCCATATGCATCTCAACTATGTACGTAGCATGTAGGGCAGTTTGGTGTTGTAAATAAAATATAATTCTCTCCCATTCTAATTACATGGATGACATCTAGAACCTCAAGCAGTTTTTTTACCCTTACCATGGTTAATGCTAGGCACTGGAAAGTCTCATTTCGACCAATTATATCATTGCGTACGGTGTTGATTGCTAGTCTCAGAAAATCATGATTTTCATTGAGCAAACATGATGTCACAACATATCCAACCTGAAGTTAATTATAGGAGGACAAATGTTAAATAAACCACAGAGAAAATGGAAACATGCAAATTTCTGTATCAAGAATATGGAACATGAGAATTATATCTTTTATTGACAATGATAAACCCAATAAGCTCAATTATGTGAAAAGGTTGCAAGAGTACCCGATCCATATATATCCAGGCTTCCATAATAAATCCTTTATTTGATATCATGCAGCCCCATTCAAATACTTTCCGAGATTGAGATACTATAATATGATGGTTATTTATACTGCTTCAACAGTACCAATCACTTGCCAGCCTTATTGTTGTAGGAGACATGTTACATGTAACAGTAATTGAGATGAGTATAAAGGAAAAAGCTTTCATGGTAGTGCAGATTCTAAGCAGTATGAAAAAGCTGAGGCATTTCGACATGTTATCTTGTGAGCTCTTTATGCATTAAAGTTTTGTTGGCCCTTTTCCCCTCTTTCTTTCTTGGGGGAAAAAGGAAATGTTTATAACAACTTAGGCCTTGGTCATACAACTTTTCTCATTTCCTCTTCTTCAGGCTCTTGAACAGAATGTCATTTGTAGAGCGTGAGGCCACTAGGTTTTGCCCTCCATTTAATGTTTCCTAAATGTGCTACTATTCATATTAAAGGGAAAATAAAATGGATCTTACCTGCTTTTCTGGATACTTTGGTGCAGATATCAAGGACACAGCTTCCATATGACCAAAATCAACGTCATAACCCAGCATGTAAATATAAAGCATTTTCCAAACATATTTCTTCTTCTCATATGGTGTCAACCCCTGTCAGAAGAAAATGAACTTTCAATAAGAAACTGCTCACTCATCTTGGTAAGGCACTACAAAGACCTTGCCACCTAACAAGACACTAAAAGGTTCCATGTAAACGTTTCTAGAGAGAATGGGCAGTGCTTGGACAAATTTGGCTCTAGGATTTAAATGTCACATGAAAGATTGAGCTAAACTCCTCTCGAATAAGTCAACTATAAAAGCAGAAAAGAAAATAAAAAGAAACTTCATACAAAAACAACAAGGTTACTTTCTTGGGGTTGGAGACCTGGCTGAAACTCACCCAACAGCCCTTAAGAAAAGAAATATTCGGATTCCTGTAGAAGAGTACAACCTAACATTCTAGCATGTTTGAAGCTGGAGCAAATACTCAATGTGTAACAAAAATAAATGCAATTTAGGTTTCTTATTGAGATTAGATTTGATTGTTATGAACCTTTATAGAAAACATTTCAAAATGGAGTCATCATATAGGTTTAATCCGAAGAATGTGGCAGTAAAAGCTTATAAATATATCAGTTTTCACCCTCAAACAGCTACCACTACTATTATGAAACAATGAGGAATTATTTTCCTAATAAAATTATGACAAACTTATTTGTTATAAGTTGATCTTAATAGTCTACGGAAATCGAAAAAAAATTGATACACGTTATGGCATTTACAAATGCATAGGTTTTTAATTAAAAAGTTATTATAAACATAACAAGGTAGTTTCTGTATTTAAAAATTAACAAAGAAAATAAATAACACAATGATAAACCCTAAATCGACTTAATAGCTTAACTAAGTTCACATTTTGCTCTCAAATAAATTCCAACAAAATCCAATTGACAAAAAAAAAAAAAAATCACCGCTTGTTATATTAAAAAAATTATACTGGAAACACTTAAAACCTAGAAGTAAGTCCTATCATTCTAAAGAAATAAAATTTAAATTAAAAAAATAAAAATTTTGATTTGAAAACCTAACCTTTTCATTTTTGAAGCGAGTACGGACGTTGCCGAGCTCTTTATCGACACGTAAGCGCTCTTGCTCTTTGTTCTGGCAATTTCGAATGTCGCTTATGAAAATCGACAGCCCTCTCATCCCGTGCATTGCCATTCCACTTTATCGATCAGATCCACCTCTTCTTCCTTTTGGATCTGCTTCTCAATTTTCCAGATCTTTCTCTCTTTTCTTTCAAAGGCAACGGAGAAATCGATCCGGCATTTAAAAAAACAAAATTTTTTAAGAAGAAAATGAGGTAGTGAAAAAAATTGGAAATTTCGAAATAGAATTTAAAAGAAACGGAAGAAATGAAATATCTCGTTCGATCGAGAGAGAGAAAGAGAGGACTGAGGAACAGAAATTGGCAAAAGCCATCCGGACTAGCTGGAGACGACTTTTATTTTACTCGATTTTAATTTAATTTTTTATATGTTTTCTTTCATTTGTTGTTTTTAATCGATTGAAAATTATTGTTTGGTGTTATTATTCCGGATCGGGTCTAATTAGTTTATTTTGCTATTTTTGTACGGGTGGGTAATAAGTTGGGCTCGAGCCCACAATTACTCCATCCCTTTCATTCGAAAATTTTTAACCTTTACCTTTTGTAAGATTTTTGTTTTTTTCACTTTTCAAAGGCCTAGTGGATTTCCATTTGTATAAGTAAAAATTAATACCCAAACAAAAGATTTAATTTTAACCTTGAAAAAATAAAAGAATTTACAGCTAATTAAAACGTTTTTCTTTGGCAGTAAAATCATCTAAAAAAAAAAAAAACTAATGATATATGCTTCTGATGCTTAATAGGTGAAATTGACCAACTTTTCATATTTGTTCCTGTAAAATTTTCTACTTTGTGCATAATTGCATATAACCCCCCCCCCCCTTTTTTTTAATTAGCTGGTATTAATAATCAAGAAAAGAAATATTAGTGCTACAAAAGAAAGAATTTGTTAAAATGCGTTATAAAAGAGAGTTAGATTCTTGAGACTTCAAATCCAGTACATCATGTGTACATAAATAGTTTAAATCCGGTACATCACGCATATCTCAAAAAAATTTCAGTCATTAGAAAATTTTTTTTTATTTAGCCCTGAAGAATTCCTAAATTTCGCCGAATATTTTTCTCTCCAATCCTATCCAAGCAGATTTATCTAGGTAAAACTTAATAAATTCATGAAAGATTACTTTTTCACAGCCTTCAAAAGGACTTGAATCGAAAATGCTGGTGAAGTTTAAGTCTTTTTTCACAAAAAAGAAGAGATGGTTTTTTCTGTGAAGGTAGGGAAAGCGATTTCAACGAGTTGAATCAAGTGAAACGAAGAAAATATACAAATTGTCCTCATAATGCATTTCAATTCAACCCAGTATGAAATGCTTGCCTCAAAACTGTAGTAGTAATCTATGCATATCCAAAGTTTTTTCTTTTATTGCTTTTTTTTTTTCAGATATAAATGTTGGGGTAAGATGAGAAGAATTGAAAGAGAACTCAATTCTATTGGTAGGTCCAAGCATTGAGAAGAAAAATCAACCTTCAACATGAACATCAATGCTGACCAAAAAAATGGAATCCTTTGGCCATCCATGCAAGTGAAAAAAGGCTAATCAATGCAAAATCTACTTCTTTCAACTGATGCTTCTATCATTCTATGTTTCTAATTCTTTTCTTTTGCTCCATCTTTGGGGTTCATTTTGATTGTTGGGTGCTATCCTGGTGGGTCTTCCCCATCCAAGAAGTGCTGTGGCAGAGAATGGATATTGTTCCTATTGCACCCCACTCCATTTGGCCCAATCTACAAATTGCATTCCACCATAAATATTGTTGGCAAACCGTACACCTACCGTGAAAGCCATTGCAACAGGTGGAACCTGCTTGGCAACGGGTGATGCTTCTACAAGACGCTCTAGTCCATTAATAAATTGATAACGAGTGTTGGAAGATACCGCGAGGAAAACACCTGATTCAGATGGCAAAACATTAAGCAGGATGAAGAAACCAAATAGCAGTCCAAAGTTTTTGAATCTATATGGTAATTATTAACTAAACTCCTAGCTAGTTTTGTCAGTGAGTTTTAATGTTAAAAATTTCAGAAATATGAAAAAAAAATGTGTTGTCAGTCAATAATTTGAATAGCATTACCGGCATTCCACCTGCCTTTATCCACTGATTCCTCCAAGGCTCCAACTACTTCCACCACTCCATTTTTTATGAGTGGCCACAAGAATGTAATTTAAATAGTCTTTAAGATTAATGGACTATTAAGTAATACGAGATTGAATCTAAAAGTTGGAATCTAAATAGGTCTAGACATACCCCAAAGAGCAGCACTTTTCACAAGAGGTGGAACAGGAATGTCCTCATCTGATTTCCTTATGCTCCTGATCATTTAGATGATTATACAAGTGAGCAAAACCCTCAAAAAGAAATGACAAAAACAGTTAATACTATTAAAGTTTTGAGATAAAGCACCTTAAAATTTTCATTGTTAAGAAGTTTGTCCAATTAAAAAAAAAAAAAAAACAACGAAAAGAAAGGAATCATAGAAAAAAATAACTGTCTATCCAAAGAATGTGCATGAATGCAGAATGTTTCATCATTGAAAAGTATGAAATTTTGCCTTGCAATTGTGTCACTCTCCTTCTGCAAGATGATCAAGCAATTATTTGCTTCATGGAATGCAGATGATATGATGTCCTCGAATTGATTCTCATACTGAATTAACTAGGATGCCAGAATAAATTACATAAGTTGAGCTAGTAGCCATCCTAAATCATTCTAAGATGATAGATGGACAGACTAATAGATACACAGATATTCCATCCATGAAAGAGATATGACTCAAAGTTCAGTAGGAGGAAGTGGAAAAGCCAATTAGATCTCCTACATACTGAATTCTTGTCCCAAATTATTGGCGGCTAGAAACTTAGGCGGAACTTTGAGCAGGAAAAACCACCAAGAAAGTTGAGGTTTAAAGGAACCATGAACAGGTACAAGAAGTATCGAGATAAAATTGTACCGTTTGGCAGTCATTATCAGATTTGCAATGCCTTGCCCAACAAGACCACAGCTGAACCCTACCGAGCCATACAAGACACCCTGGATCCAAAATAAACCAACAAATAAACTAAAAACATATACTATGCTCCTTGATCTTTATTTTTTTAGCTTAACGAGGAAAAAATAAGGGATGATATCGTAACAGCAGAACTGCTAGTAGAAACCAGATGAGCAAATGCAAAGAGCTTTAATGGTGCAAGAAATAGATACTCTACAACCAATTCTCTAAGGGCTAAACTAAACGAAACATCATAATTTAATCAGAACATGGAGCAACACCACCTCCCTGCCTTGACATTCCATCAAGGTGTCATTGATTACTCGGCAATGCATACCTTGTAAAAATATGTCGCAATCCGTTGTCTCACTGAGAATTTACATCCTGGTCTTTCAGCTTCAAAAACACTGCCAGAATAGTTCACTGTAAGTTAAATTTTTGTAACCATTTAAACAATTGTGCAAAGTATAAAGATAAAGTTGGAACTAGATAAGGGGAAGAAGAGCAAAATTAAATTTTATGTTTTGCCTAAGCAATAAATATCTCAAGTATGAAATCTACTCTAGTATCAATCAGCAAGAACATCAATCAACAAACAAACTCAAATTAATACTTAAAAATAACCATCAAAGTAAGATTTCAGAATTTCATATGACATAAACGGTTGATATGTGATGATGACCTGCTAGGAAGAGCAGAACAAGCATGTTGTAAGTGACCAAATAAACCTCTGGATGCAGATGGTTGACCAAACCGAGCATATGGTGCTAACATACCAACCAAAGCAACGTCAACCACTACACCAACCAAAAGATCAGCAAGGTACAACTCAAACTCTGACCAAAAATCATTTCCCCTTTTCTTTATTTCCGCAAATGTTGCACAGCAAGAATCAATTACTATCTGCATCATGCCACATCAAACAAAGAAAAGAAAAAAAATTAAAAACTGGAAAAATTAAGCACCATGAAACACTCAGCATAATCTGCAATAACCACAACTAAATGTCACTAAGCTACAGTTAGGCCTATCAGGTTAATCACAGCACAATGAGGAGACAACCACCAAGGCCTATGGTGAATGTTAATGGTCAGTACATCTGCAGTGCTATATCATGGATACATATAGAAAACTTTGAGAAAACATTAACATTTATCTAACCCTATAAATAAATGTAAAAAATACCCTCAACAAACCTCTGTTCCAACTTTGAAGAGAAATGAAGGATCTGCTAGCATTCGGTTCCGAAGCATAGAGCAGTGTTTCATAAAAAAGCCAAGTGGCCAAACCGATCCCTGCCAATACCAAAGGTAAAAAAAATGAGCATAAAACATCCTACTCATAAAAATTGATAAAAACAATTAACAACATTGCAGACATAAAACAGAGGAAAAGCAGGAAACTAGCTAGAACCAACATATTGTAACCATTTTTCATCCTTTAATTTGTATTAGTATTTAATTTAACTAACCCAAAATTTAAAAGTATTTTTTACCCCCTAAGAATATTGTTATTCCAGAATAAACACTATGCTATGTAATTCTACTATTATTCAATATCAAATGAAGTGAATTTCTCTTTTTAGTTGCTGGTGAATAAGCAATTATATATATCCAATAAAACGTCCTGGTTAACTATTTGACTTTTACTTGGTTTATTTATATTCCTTAAAGACACAGATTCCCACTTTCCTTTCAGCTCATTTTTCCTCCATTTTCTCATCAATCAAACAAAACCAACAATCGAAAAGCAAAAGTTCAAGCTTTTAAATCCAACCTGTAAATCCAAGTAACGAAGAAAGATCAATTTCCGGATTCCGTTACTTTTCGCAGCTTCCATCATATCCGAAGGCAGCTTCACTCCTCTAGCTTCCGCTTCCTTCATCACCCCTTCAAACTTCAATATCGGCCCGAACTCTTTCTCTTCCTCATTGTCACCTTCACCACCGCCGCCGCCACCAAATGAATTACCGCCTCCATCATCTCCGCCGTCGCCACTGCTACCGCCGTCAATTTTCTGTTGATAATCGATTCCAATCTCTAAAACCCTAGACTCACCATCAAAATCACCATTTTCCCCTTCCAATGAGCTACTAGTCCTGTTACCAGCAGAATCCGGCCGAACGCAGTGACGCGTAAACGCGCGGTTAGTTAACGCTAAGCGGTGCGAATAAACTGATGGTGGTGAAGTTAATTTCAACCGAGATTCGATATCGAAAATCTCTTTGAAACAAGCGAAAGTTCGACTTCCGATCACCTTGATCGTCGTTGAATCGTTGCCTCCACCGTTGGAGAAAGTTGATAGTTTGTAGCTTGACGGTGTTGAAATTGACATGTTTGCGACAGCACACGGGATCAAAAGACGGTGGAGAAGCTATTTTGTTACTTTTGTTTAAACTTCGAAGTGAGCGAGGGCTTTCCGAGCGGATGGACCGAGTGAGTTTTAATCAGGTGCTACGCTGGTAGAAAAGGGTATTGACGTGGCGAAACATGGTTATTGTCCTTTTTTTTTTTGCCAACTGTTGGAAGGTTTTTTCAGTAAAATAAACAGAAAAATACTAGTGACACGTTGAGCAGGGGAAAAAGAGTAAACGTCGCCTGAGAGATTCGAACTCTCGCGGGTGAAACCCATGTACTTAGCAGGTACACGCCTTAACCACTCGGCCAAAGCGACGGGTTATGAATTGCGTTAAGTAGATATTATTATCAGTCTAGTTTATTAATCAAAACTCTACCCACACGATAATGCTATTCTAGGAGACTTAAAATTTTAATAATAATTATATATGTATTTAATAAAATCAGAAAATTATATTTTATATTTTTATGTCATCACAAATTACAATACATAACTTTGATGTAAAATATAATAAAAATACACGAAATACTATTTCCTTAAGTTTTATGTAATAATTAAATGTTTCTGATGCTAAATCAGAATCAATCTCAAGTACAAAAAATGAAACTCAATTGAACTTAGTCTAACACCAAATCGACTTTACCGGCCTCGACTACAGCTCAAGCATGTATTGCAGGATTTTATTTTTCAATAATCGCCTGAAATTTTCAACATCTTTGGACATATATATATATATATATCAAAAGAAGCAAAATTTTGGACAAACAGTAACTTGAGTTTCTTGATATTTACTAAATGTTTAAACAAACTTACAACTTGATTTACAAAGCTGTACATGTGTAAACCATAGAAAGATAAAGGAAAGATGAAGATTACAAAGAAGAACGATAATGATTCCTTTAAAACAGGAAAAAAAAACAAAGGCCTATTTGCTTCCATGATGGCACCAACCCAGAACATGTAGGGCAACACCTATTAACTTTTAAGCCCCACAACAGGGAGGGCTCAGACTCACATATTCAATATCCTTAATGAATAAATACACCCATCCAATTAATGAACTCAAGAAGAGCTGTTAAAGGTTCATATCACCAACAATCTTATCTCCTACAATTCTATATCACATGAGATCTTGACCATTCATGAAAATATGCCACCACATGAAACCTTAATGAACCCGAAAATCATGAATGGTAAAGATTTCATAATTAGAAAAGTGTAACACCAAAACTGTAGGTGATATGAATCTCTTTTCTTTTCAAGCGTTTTAAAACTATTTCCTGTACAACACAAGACAATTCTTTCCTTTCTTTGGAGTGACTTTTATGACATAGCAACCACCCACTGTTTATCTGTTGGAACACCGATGTTAGTTTCCACGTGTTAACTCTCAAAACAAGGAGAAACTTTTACGATGCCTGGAATGACGGGAAGAATGTGCTTGCTCGACTGACGGTCTTGGAGTTGGTCCCGTGCTTCCAACAACATCTGTTTGAGCATCTGAGGATTTTGGAAGACGCTTGCATCCTAATTTCCTGGCAACCATGCGGGGGGAACTCAGCGAGCTATGTGATTTTGTCACCCTTTTCATTTCTTGCTTTATTTTACTGAATTCCTCTTCGAGTTCTCCAACTCTAGACCTCATCTTTTCCATATCCACCTTTAAAACTCGGTTTTCACGTACAACTGTCACCCATCCATCTCTTTGCACAATCTGGCCAGCTGTCTCACTAGTTGCAGTCACATGACCAACCATCTCCGTTGGTACAGTCCCTTGAACTGTAGGAGCACTTTCAGCTTCCAAGACATTGAGACAGCCAGCTAAAGCCGTTCTTAAATGCATCTGCTCAAAGAACAAGACTTGCAGAATGATTCTGAGCGGCAGTCTTTCATTTTGGGAAGCATGGGCACAAGCATCAACAGAGAGTTTCTGGTAGTCGATGATGTTGCAAAGTTCTTCCTTCTCTCTATCAGAAAGCCAAGGGTGTGCCTGCACAATGGTAGTAATAATGACAAATCTTGAAAAGAATAAACTCCATTTAAATCAAAAGTTGGTCCCATATATTTGAACCTTGAAATAAATATCCAGTGCTCTGTATAGCCCATCATGCAAAGGTCTTGAAGATTCTGGAAGGACCTCCGCAAGAGAACGGATCTTTCCTGGTTTCAAAGTTGCATCAGAAGCAACTTCTGCAAGATAGCTATCCATTAATCTAGCAACTTTTCTTAAGGGCTCAGATGATGGTGATGATTCTAGGTCCAATGATGGTGGTGAAAATAATGTTAACCCTGGTTCAGAGGACACAAAATGATGGATGATCCGTTCAACACAATCAATATTATATAGAGTATCAGAATCTGAGTAAGAAGGAATCAAAAGACCGTCTAGGCTAGCCAGTTCCAGTTGCATTCCTATTCTCCTCTCCAAAGAATCCTGGCATGTTCGATTGACACCTAATATTGATGCAACACGAAGAAGTCCAAGTAAAAAACGGCAGAATGACTTGCCCTTCTTTTTTGGAAGAAGTTTTTCAATGCTTTCCAGTAAAACCTTCTGATCAACAGTGGCAGGAGTCAAGCTAAAACTTGCAACTGTCCTGGCTTTGCTACTCTGCATGCTCTGCCATCGGCCTAGGCCTGGTAGATATTTTCTTGCATAGTACATTATAGCACCTGCTAGATGTTCAGGTCTAATACCCCTTGCTTCCATTGTTTTGATAAGTCTTTCAAATAAACCTACACTGAAATATGAGATGTCTTCAAACCACCAGTCGGATTCTGCACTTCGTATTCTTGCCCCAGTGTTTATTCCATTCCATAGAATGCTTCCACCAGGGCTCTGTAGGCTACCATACATCATCATGGGCCAACCAAACAAACTAGGATCAGTACAAACCATCATAGATATGCAATTCAAACATTTCTGTAATACATGGAGCTTTTCTGCCCTTGGCATGCATGATTCACAACTTTGTAAAGCCAATATACAATCCTTCCAGTTGCGAAGTACATTTTTGTGGAGGAAACTTTCCGCCTTTGAAAGTAAATTATCTTCCCCATACTCATATGTCATCTCAAGGTAGTCTGCTGCACAGTACACCATTATTATATTTCTTGCTGTAAATTCCACCCGAGTGCCATAGCAGAATTTTGCTGCAAACAAGAAAGTGTCTGGGCCACCAGGGAATTCTTCAAGTTTTGTGGTAGAAGTCTTATCATGGGTACTCTGTAGTTCTTCGAAGATGGAAGCAATCTTCCCACATTTTGACATGAGAGGAAACTGCAGTCATAAATGATCATAAAGCTTAACATTTTATTGTATAACATCACCACCTTGGTCTTAGACATAGGATACAATATAAAGAGGAAAAAGCAAACCTATGACAATTGCATCTATCACAACAATAGGAAAAAGACCAAGCTGTCACAAAAAATAACCCAAGAAGCATAGCATGGTTCATCATTAACAAGATAAAGCTACCCCATGCTATTTACAACACAAGGAAGTTGTCTTAAACTGCAGGGTTAAATCATCAGAAATGATCAGAAACAAGGATGGAAAATTAAGAAGGTAGAAAAAGGAAAAGAAAGAAATAAGCAGAAGTAAGCTTAAGGAATCTTGTTTTTGCATATGGACACATTACAGAGCAATACATGGCATGAGGTTGTCTGGTAAAAGTAAATCCAAATTCAGTTTCAGTTTATAGTCAATCTCTTTCTTCTTTTTCATTCATCACAAATCTGAAATCTATGCTCTACTGTGTGCATACAGTCCTCAACTATCATAGAACTCAATTATATAGAGGAGAAAACATTGATAAAATGCCTCTAGATGATCACAGCAAATAAAGAAAAATGATAAATTTTTACCAGGAATCAATAATCACATATAACTCCAGAATGAAAACATAGCAATAAATACGAAATAGAATAATTTGGTCATAGCCATACAATATTAGGTCAAACTGTTTACAAGCTAAAACTTTTGAGAGTAAAGGCCTCAAGACCAAGTATTCCATGAAGGTTAATCCAAATGCTCAAGCACAAAAAACCTCAGATAAGCGTGAAAACTGAAAAATGACTTACCCTATGAAGATGAAAGTTTACACCATCCACGAAAATGGTTATATCACTTGGCAACCCTGCATTGCAAAACCTGCAAAAGCCATAAAAACCGCATTATAAACATAATTACTTCACTCCATTAGAAATGAATAGTTTTGCTTATAGCCGCCAAAGTTAATCTCTTTGTCTCTCTACTATAAACCCAAACTATGAGAACGAGTATAACTTGATCATAACATAGAGAGCTTATAACTTTCTTATAACTTTCTTATTCATTCTTGGATTAGAGGGAAAAAACAGTAATATTTCAAAATTAGTCTCAAAATTGAATAAAAAAAAGACAACCCAGAAAACAAAAAAGCGCAAAGAACTGTAAACAAACTTCAATTACAAGATGGATTAAAGTGTTAGAGCTTACCAGTCATTTCCTTGTCTATAAAACCCAGAAACCTTGGCAGGTGCCATGACTGAGAGAGAAAGGGAAAGACCCCAAACTTTGAATTGGGGGTCTTATAATAAATGCCTTCCCACAAAAGGAAAAAACCCCAAAAATCAAAATTTAAAAATGAAAAGCATAGTAGTGTAATTCTTCATGTAGATTAAATTTTAAAATTTCTCTTTTAAAAAAAAAAGGAACAAAGAAAGAGAACCACACAGACAGGGACAGAGGTTAAATGGGGGCGTGTGGGCAACAGTGGAACTTTACAGCTAAGAAAATAAAACTACCAAGTTTCTTGTCTTCCTTCAACAAAAGCTGGAACTCCATCTCCATGCCCATTTCATGGACCATTTATATATATTACTACACTAAACTAAACTAAACTAAACACCTAACCTGAAAAAAAATATAAACAAAGCAAAACACAATAAAATAAAAAATACCCAAGTTTCCTTTGGTTTAAAAAAAAAAGAGAATAAATATGTTTAATGGCACAGAAAAAGCATGCACAGATCACGACAGAGAAACCACCAGGCAGGGCTGGACAGGAGGGGGTAAATGTAACAGAATCTATGTTTTTTCTTTTTTTTTAGATTATAAAATACAGTACTGGTAGTACTAGTAGTATTTAAAAAATTAAAAAAAAGTGGGTCAAAGTTGAAAAAAAAAACACACAAAGAGAGGGAAAAAAAAGTGAAGTGACGGGCAGATGGGGAGGGTCTGGCTTTAGCCGGCCAAGAAGGAGAAAACGAGGGGAGGCAATGGGACAAGGCAAATGATAAGAGAGAAAAGTAAAAATAAATAAAAAAGAAGAAATGACACTATAATTTTGTATGTCTCAGGCTCTTTTGTCTAAATCTCTGCCTGCAATCCCAAATCATCATAATGGAAAACGCGTGGTGAGTGGTGACTTTTTGAAGCTCCAAGTGTTTAAGATTTTGTCTGAGTACTTTACCCTGTTACAAACGGCAAAGGACGGAGCGTCCCTCCGAAGGAAGTTTGGAAATTTTTATTACTGCTACACTTCATTATTGTTATTTCTCTAAGTTGAGAAAATTATTCTTATGCATCAATGTTTTTAAAAGCTGAAATGTTCACTGAAATAGTATTGCTCTTTTCATGAAGGATAAACTATGAAGATAAGTAAAAGATTTCCACTACTTGAAACAATTAAGGGTTGTTCGGTTCAAAGGAATAGTTGGGGTTGGGTTAAGCCATTAAAGGTTCTTGGTATCAGCTGGCATTGATTGAACTTGGTACTTGATCAGGTGATCAAGTTTAGATGTTTGACAGTTTGAGTAAATAGACAGTGTTAAACTGGTACTATATGCCTCAGTCCCATACAATAATTAGGTGAAGTGAGGAACATGCAGTGGTTGTGTCGTGATTGCTAGCCTGGTTGTCCAAAATGATGAGTTGGGTTAGCTAAAAGGGTAGCCTGTGCTATAAATATTAATCATAACTCACATGCTCTTTCAAACAAGCAAATATTTTGGAGTCTCAACCTCCCCCACCTTCAAAAAAAAAAGAAAAAAATCAAAGCAAAAAAGCAAAGCCACAAGCACAGGATTAAAAGCCTTAATTTCTTGCCATTGTAGGTTCCATAATCATTTATCAGCGGGGCATTACTGTACAAGATCAGGTCATAAGACAGAACAGAAACAAGGAAAAGATGGCTGAACTGATCAAATAATTTTAGGTTTATTTGGTGGACGATAAAATTAGTTTTGATGAGATTAAAAATAATAGTAGAAGTAAAATTAATTATTATAACAATGAGATTAAAATCAATAATAAATATATATATTTATATATAAATACACTGGTAATTATGAAATAAATTATAATTAAATGAAAAATGATTATTAAGAACATTTGTTTAAATTTTATATGTAAAAAAACTTTAAATTATTTAATTTATAAAAATTAATAAATAATAAAAATATTATTATAAGATTATATATTGAATTTATAACATTTTTGAAAAGTTATATGTAAAAAAAAAATTAATTATTTACAATTTATAAAATTAATAAATTATTAAAAAAATAAAAAATTATTTTTATGTTAAATAATAGTTTTGTTAGTAAATATTAATAATAAATAATTTTATCTTATAAAAAAATCATTTTGAAAACTTTTAAATAAAAAATTAAAAATAAACAAAATAGAAAAAAATATATAAAACAAAGGAGGATAAAAATGGAAAAAAATTGCAGTTGAAGCTAAAAACTTTTCATTGGACCAATGAGGCTCCAGTAAGTAACTGAAAGCTCCATCATGGTGGTACATCGCACCGGTGTCACCCAAGCACAAAAATTGCACGATTCACGTCTTAAATCGCGTTTCATTGTGGTTCCGTTGAAATCCAAATCAGGCCTTAACCAATTTGTATTAGAGAAAAGAAAAACTACAATAAAATATGAAATCCTCATGAATAATTAACTCTTAAAATGGGTTAAAGGATATGTGAAAACAAAAAATCCTCATGATTTTTTTTTTCATCAAATAATTCACAGAGAATATAACCACACATTATGATTATTATAATTTCAATATTACTCTTTAGTTGTTTCATTTTTCTAATTTGTATAGCATTATATATTTTTATTTTGCCTTTGCTCAAAATGACATTGACACAAGTGTGCCCAACAAAGGGGTTATAGTCTAGCTAAGTGCACGTAATAATGAAAATTTCACCAAAAGAATGCCTTGTTTAGGTTAGGCTGCCTATTACATCAATGATGATGCATGGTGGAGTATTTCTCTTCCTTTTTATGGTCAGGCTATCTCAAAATAGACCATGTAATTTACAGCATATATATAGATTGATGCACCATACATCCAAATGATAACTTGCTTTAGTTGAATCCTTTTGATACATCTTTTTTTTTTTTTATTTCAAAAAAGAAAAAGATGCATATCTTGAAATTAAATAATTTTTTTTATATCATTTTACTTAGCAGGAGGATTTTCTTTGTAAATATACATTAAAAAAAAAAAAAGGAAGGTCCTTGCCTTACGGAGCAATTATCCTTGGATCTTCGTATGTTTTTTTCAGCGTCCATATGGTCTTGGGCTGTTGTTACTTAATGATGTTTTTGGTGTATGTTTACCTTAGAATAGTCCTTCAGTAGGGTCACTTTCTCCTTTGTAACAAAAAAAGAAAAAAAAACCATTGCAGGAAAAAGTTTATTTACATTTAAACTATGGGTTTTCCATATATTTCTATAGTATTTCTTTTACTATAAAATTCTTAATATAACACAGTATTTCTATATCATCGAACTTAACTAGAATTGGCTCCAAGTCCCCTACTAGTATTTTCCATTTTCTACTTCAGAAGGGCCCAACATTGCAATCAAAGTAGTCCTTTTCTTTCCAGCTCAAATTTCTACTGATCAAATACTATAGCATGCATTTAGCTTTCACTGCCACTAAAGACATAAAAGATCCCCATCTTATGCATTTGGACCTTTCTAACATGGAAAAATTGGAACACATGTGTTGATTTGGCTTCAACTGAACATATACAGGAGCAGTGGTCCTCTTTCCACTGTGTGACATAGGCAAAAACATGGCAAAACTAAAAGGTTATGCTGTCCTTTATTGACCAAAATTTTTCCCTCATCAAATCTGTTACTGAAACTCTATCTCAGTTCTGCAGAAGCTTTCAGAAACTGAACCAGTCTTTGGAATTTGCTTTCAAAATCATTCCTGGGCAGGTGACTTGTTCATAAAAGATAATTATCAACTTTTTTCTCTGATTGGAGCATATTTTGCTGCTCCAGTCAAAGTAAATTGAACATGGAGGTCCTGGCCCAGGGCCCCTATTTGATTTTCAACAACCAAAAGTTTGATGATGATGATGATGATGATGCAATGAAGATCCAAAGTGGTTAATGAAAGTATGAAGAAATTTCTTATTTCTATATTCTATTGGGGCATCCCACGATCTCCTTTTGAAGGCAAAGAAAAGCATAGAATTAGAATCTTTCAGAAGTAGTGTGTCATCCAAGAAAAAACTGCCCTATTCAACCTTTTCTGCTTCCTCTTTGGATAGTCGACAAAGAAAAATTTTAAACAAATTCCCACTAATCACCAACCTCTAAATTTCTTAATAAAATTCATCAGATGATGATATCGCTCTTGATGCTAACTGCATTCAGACAAACAATAATCGATTTACAAAAAAATAAAACTATTTCATTGTCAATGATTAATGGTGAAAATTATATAAAAATATATCTAAACATAATTTTTTGCAAATATGAACATGTCAAGAGGCTGAACATTATGTTGAATTTCATATATATATAATCAAAGGTTAAGTATTACGATTCCTTGAAGTAGAAAATCATGCAAAAACTAGACAGTGAGAGTGACAGAAATGTTCCTTGGAAGAAGAAATTGCTTTCCAACTAACATGGGTCAGTGAAGTTGATTTGTGCTCATTGCTTCTTTTTTTCTCTTTTGTCTTTAACCAAGACGTTTCATTTCAAAATGTTGTTTCCCTTTCCTCCTTTTAATTTTCAACATTTTTTCACAATTCACAATCAACGGTAACTGCTTAAGCATCTCATCTGCCTCATTGCCAAAAGAAAATCACGTTATTTGATGAAGACATTATGGATTTTAAGTATAATTGAGAGGTTTTGATGGTTTTCAATAGTCATGTTGAAGGCTTCGCATGGCTAACTTATGCCCTTTGGCTAACTTATGCCCTTTTAAAACACCAACACTGTCATTTTCTTGGCTACTATTTCCTTTTCCTCAATTTTTTCACATCACAAATCCAAACTGTTATTTTGATTATAAAATGGATTAGACCCAAGAGGATTTATTTTAATTTCTGAAAAAGAAAAGGTGAATTCAATGATCAGCACATGCAAGAGGGACATTTTTCATGATTCAGTAGGCCAGACATCTGGAGAAAACGTGAATATGTAGTAATAGAAGAAGCAACAGACACCATTCTTGTCAGTCAATTTCAAGCAATTTCTTCGAACAAACGTAATCCAAGAATCACACTTTTTTTTTTCTTTTTATTAACTATAAATGGAGATTTGAAGGACGGGTAATGATTAAAGTGTGTTTTTCTTATTTTAACAAATGGCATGTGATACAACTATGGTGCATGGAGATTTTTGTTAAACGGGGGTGCGAGAAAGGAGGCCACAATTACTTTACGTTTGCATTCTCAAATCCACAAAAAGAACCAACTGTTTCTTTTTTTTTTTTGGGCTAACGTTAATTGGAGAAAAAGGCTTTTTGGACTTGAGAAAATCTGGGCTAATCAAAGCCCGCCGGATTATTCTCTTGGATCATCTTTGTTGTGTATAGATGTTGGATAGATAAAATGATAATAGTTTTATATTATATTTAGTTTATATTTAAAAAAAAATTAATATTGCAAGGAGGATTAATTATTTTTTATTACAAAATAATTTAAAATGAAGATAATTATTTTTAATTTATGAGATTAAATTTATATTTTTTATTATATTTTTGAAAATTATATTAATAATTTAAATTATATAAATTTTGAGTAAATATAATTTTGTTTAATGAATAAAATTATTTTATTTTAATCTTTATACACATAAAAAATAAAATAAAATAAAATTATTTATAATATTATGTTATTATAATTTTGCACATAAAACTTATTCTTACCGGTCACAGGAAACAGTGGAGATTGTTCCAAAACCAATTTTACGTGGGCCTGAGAAAGGACCGTGAATTTGCCATGATCATTTGATTTTTTATAAGCATTTATTATTGAATCACATGCTTAAAAATCTTTATATACTTGAGCTGTTTTTTTCCTTTTTTTTTTTGTTCCCTAAAAATCATAGCAGCCACAGGTCGTGATGACGGACGTTACACACGTGACGTTGGATTTTGAATTGTCATGGTGCATGCTGGATTCTGAACTGTCACGGTAGATATGAAAATTTTGTGGGAGAGAATTAACTTGTAGAGAAAACAACGTAAGTGAAAAAAAAATAAAAATTTTCTTCATTAGTCAGCTGCCAAGTTTAGTTTTTTGGGCCAGCTATTAGAGTTACGCAAACCCAAATCGTTTGGACCAAATCCATAAAAACATAATTTTTACGCGATAAAACCCAAATCGTATAGATCAAATCGTATAGATCAAACAAAACGGTTAATCCTTAATTAAAAATCAAGTTAAGGGTTAAATCATAAATTTAGAATTTAACCAAAAACATTTAACATAGTAAGTTCCCAAAATTTGTCGCTTGATTAATCTTACAATTTACCCTTAAAGAGTAACAAACCACAAAACAGCTCTTCAGTAGTGCTGAACTTGGAACTTACTTGCATGAAAACAATAAAATAATAATTTACGAAAATGTGCCTGAGAGAGTCAAACAAGTTAATAGGTACAACAAAACCCAGGAGAGACAAAATTGAGGAATGGCAGGCAAACCCCCTAAGAAACGATAACAGCTTTCCTTTCCTCCGACAATACCCACCCAACATGCTGTAGCTCAAAGCTCTATTGGAATAATTTATATGATAACACTAACACAATACCGTTCCCTAGTAGAATCTAGTGTCTCCGCATAAATACCATACTGAGAACATAGCTGCCTGAGCTACAGAGTTAGAGCTATTGACTATCGACACAGGGAAGACAAAAAGATCTAGCATATAAGGAAAATCAACAATTAAGATATATTTAAGACTTCCTAAATATAAAGACTTGAAACATTTGGGAACAAGCACATTTTTATGTGAGTCCTTTCTTAGGCGTGGTCTAAACATCTTGTCTCCTTAGGATGCAATAGGTTTTACCATAGATTTCTTAACAGCCTCTGCATAAGTCCTGTGTTGGTAGGTAAGGGTCGATTCAAGCAAGTCCCAAAGCGATGTCTTGGGGTTCCAACCTAATGCAGTGTAAATCATAGTCAGATACTCAAATTATCATATGGAGAAACTAAAGATCATGATAACAACCAAGAAAAAAAGAAAATACCAAGTTGTCTATTTATTATGGTCATGTCCGGAATTCTCTTGTCACTATCATCATATCCCTCGCCATAAAATTCCTTGGAGCTGACGTCAATTGTTGGTGACTCCAAAGCAGGTTCTCCACTAACCTTGCTGTAGACCTTAAGAGTCCAAAGGCATACAGTTATAAATTTCGTATGATCAATAGTAAGGGATGGCAACGGGTCGGGGCGGGGCGGGTTTTTGCTCGCCCCGAACCCGACCCGATTTTTAAGTATACAATACCCGACCCTCGTACCCGACCCGACAATTTTTTCATTTTTAATACCCGACCCCCGACCCGATATTGTATAAAATCAAATCCGACCCGACCCGAAATTAATAAAATATTATTTTAAATAAAAATATAAAATTTTAAAAATAAATTTTTTTATATATATCGGGTCGGGTTTGCTTAAAACCCGACCCCGACCCGAACCCGAAATTTTTTTTACTCTACCCGACCCTACACGACCCGATACCCGATTTTCAAAAAAAAAAAACCGACCCTAAGGGGTCGGGTTGGGTAGAAACCCGACGGGTTCGGGTGATTTTGCCCTCCCTAATCAATACATAACCATAAACAAAAATAACGATATGAATAATAGAAACTATATATCATCAATCATGTACTTCACCTCAGTCATCATTTCGGCAAGTTGCCTAACTGTGACTTCATTATTTGGATTGCCCACATTGAAAATCTGACCATTGGCTCTGTCTGGATTTTCCTGTACAGAAGACAATACTAACTTAGTTACTTTGTGTGGCTGGCCAGATATGGGAATATAGAAAGGGATGGGAGAGGGTGAGGTAAGGTGAGGAAGTGGTAGAGAGGAGAGTTAGTACGCACAATCATTGAGAGAACGGCTTCAATAGCATCCTTTATGTAAACAAAAGTTCTCTGAGATTGACCACCATCCACAAGCTTTAGTGGCTCACGGCGTAAGAGATTCTGACCAGGAAAATGATAAATCATCATTAAAACTAAGACTTTCAAAACATCGAAAAGAGACGTAATAGATGGCATTCTAGGCCATTCTCCAGAACTGTGAAAAAGGTTCAACTAACATTACTAAAGCATGCCAGAACTCTTGGAACACCCTCGCTTGGACCATCAATGCCAGGGATAAAATCCATCCTAGGTCCAATCCAGTTAAAAGGTCTCACAATGGTGAAATCAAGGCCATTCTCAGCCCCCTCAGCTGCAATGGATAAGAAAATAAGTCAGAAATTATGTTTGAAGCATTTCAATAAGGGCCAGATCATCAGTCAAGATGCTAACCATAAATAAGCCTCTCAATCAATTGCTTAGCACATGCATATGACCACCTCTGCTTCTCAATTGAACCAAAAATGCAGGGCGAGGCATCTTCCTTAAGAACATAATAGGCAGGATCCTATCACATCAATTATAAAAAGAGTAAATGATTTAAACTATGTAAAGTAACAAACATGTTAATGTCACCTAGAAATAAGGAGATAACAAAGAAACAATAGCACAAATGAAAACTTGAAAGTTTTAAGGAGAAAAAATTGAAGTGTATTAAATAAATTTCAATATCACCACAGACTTAGAGATACATAAACTTGGTGCAAAACAAAGCTTCCTTACGAAACAAAATTCCTTTAAAAAATGGCCTAATTTTAACCTTTCTGCCCTGTTAAGCAAATGAATAAACAATAACCTTTTCCAAAGACCTCTAGTACCAGGACAAATAAAACCAAAATAAGATAGTTCCACTGTCAGTTTTGTACGGTAAGCATGACTAACAAACAAGAGAAAACAAATAATATTCAACAAAATTTCTAAACCAGAAAAGAACAAATCAACGACCAGTACATGAATTGTATCTTGCAAGACTTGAGGCTGGTTTAACCTCTTATTCATCAATCAGCAGGTTCATCAGCAGGGCACTCTAGGAATAACAAAAAGTTCAAACTCTTAAACAAGTAAAATCCAGTTGACAAAAATGGCTAACTTTGAAAAGTATAAACCAATCATGGATACAACCATGATAGACTAATAAGATTTAATAATCCATCATTCAACTACCTCAATAAATCGTCACATAACCCCCCCCCCACACCCTTCCATTTTTTTTTTTTTGGAGGAAGGTTGACCAATGTTTGCTGACCATAAGACAAGACAAATCCCAGAAAATTGTAAATATTCAAAGACATTTAGTAAGAAGCATACACAAATAAACTAACCACCATCCAAGTATCTAGATTTAGTCATTTAAACCCATATATCTTACCATTTCATCTCAATACCAACTTTAAATATCCTTTTCAAAAATATTAAATATCTATATTAAAGAATAAACCATAAACCTTGAATATAACAACAGCACTAACAGACCTTTACTAAACCATACATGGATATAATAAATTCTCTTTCAAATGATTCTCAGTTTAGTAAATAAAAAAGAGAAAGTGAAAGGTTACCTGACGGAGAGGAGAATCTTTAGGAAGAAAGCTTCCAATGGTTTTGCCATACACTTCGCAAGTAGAGAAGTGAATGAGACGCTTGTTGTTCTCTGAACAGTACTTCACCTATCAAACCACAACATTAATTTCAACTTCAATCTCGAAAAATTCAGTAACAATCAAATCTCTCATCGCTCACATCAATATCAACCAAACCAAATAGAAAGCAAAAAACGACAACGTTATAACAGAAATGCTTACCACAGGAAGTGCATCAATAAAATTGCTGTAAATCGTGTCGAGTGGACGCGTATTATAGTCTGCTGGAGTACAGATCGCCGCAAGATTTATCGTCTATATTGTCGCAAACATTAAAAACTAAATCAATCGCCATAAATCCGGCTATAACTTTTTGACAATCAATAAATCAGAAAATTAACTTTTAATCAACATTTAGAGTGAATTAGCTCAAGAAAAAAACCTAAAATCACACCAACAAAGAAAGCGAATTGAACCAGATCTAACATATTAAAGGCAAAAAGTGAAAGCATTTTAGCGAAAATTAAAGAAAAAAATCAAAAGATCGGCGATCTAATGTTTCAAACACAAAAAGAAATAGCAATGGTAGCAAAAGAGAGAGGGCAAAAAATGCAAGAAATTACGAGATCTGCCATCTTGATAAGACCTTCGAGCCTAGAATCGTGCTTGATGTTAAGTCGGTGGAACTGG